>NC_054709.1:4706820-4771820 GCF_016097555.1 Gigantopelta aegis
TGACCCAGTAGTCGACGTATTTTTCGTGCTGGGGTGTCATTAAACATCTATTCTATTCGGTAGGAGATGGTAGTGGAGTATGATCTCTGCGTCTTCCCTTGCAGGTTGCATGGTACCCAAGAATAGAGTTCCGTGTCAAAGTTCGAGGTGTACGGAGTAAAAAAACAGCTGTGGCTGTGATTGGTAGTAATATGTGACATTGATTATTTGTGCAAATATTATTATCCACTGATAATAAATAAATACACTTTTATTTGTTATACATTTGTTATGCAGTATATACCAGAGGTTGAAACTAATGCAGGGTACCCCTCAAAATGAAACTGCAATTTTCAGGAAAAATGACGGTTGCTAATAAAAAACATTAATTAAATCTCTTAAATGGTATGTGACCCCACATTTTCCTGCAGGTAGATTAGATGTGAGGTGCCACACTTTTTATAATATTGCTGTACTTCCTGGGAGTGTTGATACGTTGCTTATATCAGATTTATTAGTAAACGTTAACATTTTCTGCAATGGGAATTGATTTGGTCTATTAGAAGCTGCACAACACAGGATGATTTAATATACTTTCACTTTCATTTTATTTATGTGGTTATATCCAGGTAAGGATTAAGCACGCTATCCGGGGCACACATAAAATCCGTCCGGGCCCACTGTCCAGGACAGAGGATTACAGAAGCACCACCGACTCTGAAAACAACAAAAACCTATATGACCGTAGTTAAAATGCGTTGAAAACAACAAAAACCTATATGACCGTAGTTAAAATGCGTTGAAAACAACAAAAAACCTATATGACCGTAGTTAAAATGCGTTGAAAACAACAAAAAACCTATATGACCGTAGTTAAAATGCGTTGAAAACAACAAAAACCTATATGACCGTAGTTAAAATGCGTTGAAAACAACAAAAACCTATATGACCGTAGTTAAAATGCGTTGAAAACAACAAAAAACCTATATGACCGTAGTTAAAATGCGTTGAAAACAACAAAAACCTATATGACCGTAGTTAAAATGCGTTGAAAAAAACAAAAACCTATATGACCGTAGTTAAAATGCGTTGAAAACAACAAAAACCTATATGACCGTAGTTAAAATGCGTTGAAAACAACAAAAACCTATATGACCGTAGTTAAAATGCGTTGAAAACAACAAAAAACCTATATGACCGTAGTTAAAATGCGTTGAATACAACAAAAACCTATATGACCGTAGTTAAAATGCGTTGAATACAACAAAAAACCTATATGACCGTAGTTAAAATGCGTTGAAAACAACAAAAAACCTATATGACCGTAGTTAAAATGCGTTGAAAACAACAAAAACCTATATGACCGTAGTTAAAATGCGTTGAATACGTCGTTAAATAAAACACCTTTTTCTTCTTTCTTTGTTTCTTTTCTTTGTTTCTTTCTTTCTTTCTGTTTTCCTTCTTTCTTAACCGATTAGAACGATCGGAAACTGTTACGTATTATATTGTTACATTGTTATTTTGTCAAACTGTTACGTATTTGTATTGTACTATACACTTGTGACCATGCGTTTATGGTTGGTATTTCCTGCGTTTTTCAGTTTGGCTGTGTTGAAAATAGTGTAGGCTCAGGAATTGTAGCAGTGTGGGGTCTAGACTGGCGATCGAAGTTTATAGCGGTGTCGTGTCATGTTCCCATAAAAATAGATTTATTGTTCGGGGCGGGACGTAGCCCAGTGGTAAAGCGCTCGCTTATGCGAGCCATCATAATCGGGGAACGGTTTGGACCTCCGACCCCCAACCCCAACCCCGCCTTACACACACGCCTGTAGTAGTAGCCTAAAATATCCTGTATTCAATATGGCAATCCTGCACTACGCCATTTACATACAGTATTTGTTTTGTTTTGTTGTTTAACGGTACCACTAGTGCACTTTGATTTATTAATCATCGGTGGGCAGGACGTAGCCCAGTGGTAAAGCGTTCGCTTGATGCGCGGTCGGTCTGGGATCGATCCCCGTCGGTGGACCCATTGGGCTCTCTCGTTCCAGCCAGTGTTTCACAAATGGTGTAACAAAGGCCGTGGTATGTATTATCCTGTCTGTGGGATGGTGCATATAAAAGATCTGATGAAGAGATTATGAGAGGACAACGCCGGGGTGCCTATTGTTTTTAGAATAATATTGGGGGTGCCGTTTGCTGATTGGCTAATCGATCACTTTTCTTTGGAACGGTGCTCTCATTGGCTAATTGATCACGTGACGTCCCAGCGTATTGCTGTGTGTTGTGCAATCGCGGGAATGTCCCATCGCGCTATAAATAGACCACGCGTCATTGGCTAGGTATTATCTTCACGGATGGCTAAAAAAAATCCAGATAACGGTAGGGTTGGCTTCGCAGTAGTTGAAGAAAAAATATCTAAACACTCTAAATTAGTTAAATACGCCAGGCTGTTAGATAACCTATCAGTCTATACAGCAGAACTGACTGCCATCTATGAAGCCCTAATCTGGATTAAAGCTAAACAATACTCTAAAAGCGTTATTTTTTCAGATAGTCTTAGCTCTATCCAATCACTTCAAACTAATAAATCTACCAGGCCAGATATCCTCGCAGCCATCCACAATAAACTTCATGAACTAAACCAGCTTAATTTAATAGTAGTATTCGAATGGGTCCCAGCTCACGTAGGTATAATTGGCAATGAAATAGCTGACTATGGAGCCAAAACTGCACTTTCAATCACTAGCAAAATTATAGCACTACCTTTAGGAATATCAGAACTAATGTCAAAAGCAAGAAAACACTACATTAATCAATGGCAGGCCAACTGGGACCTAACAACCAATACATGGCACTATAACATCAAACCACTAGTCAGCTCTATCCGACCTAAACACTTAAACACTTATGTGGATAAAATAATTACTAAATTGCGCATAGGTAAATCTTCGCAGCTCAACAGCTGCTCTTGCACCAATAAAAACCCTGACTGTGAGTGTGGCACCCGGGAAGACATAACACACTATCTCCTGGATTGCACGCTACGCAACAGCCAGAGAAAACTAATGATAGAATCAATAGCCGGAGCCAACCACAATAAACCAATTACACCTAACTTTTTACTTAACCCTGATAAATATCTAAAACATAAAACCTTCAAAGCAGTATATCAATTCGTCCAGACCACCAAACCAAAACTATAAGTGCCACGTATTCCAACCCGGGGAGAGAACGATGAAACGACAAAAGTAAAAGCATATACCTAGCCAAATTAGCTGGCACAAATTCAGCAATAAATTAACATTTACTCAAAACCACCCGCCTGTACATCTCTCGGATGGAAGAGCGACTTTAAGCACTCGACCAAACAAGCACTCCAACCCAGGGATCAACGGCGGGATGGTAGCGAATGATTTAATAACCGCTAGATATGACAATGTTTGAATCGTGACATCTGTGACCCCCTTGGTGGAACATCCACCCTACGCACTCGAACAGACCACGTATTCCAACCCGGGGGGAGAACGGTGAAACGACAAAAGTAAAAGCATATACTCAACCAAATTAGCTGGCATAAATTTAGCAATATAAATTAACAATTACTCAAAACTACCCGCCTGTACATCCCTTGGATGGAAAAGCGACCTTCAGCACTCGACCAGGCACCCCAACCTGGGGATTAACTGCGGGACGGTAGCGAGTGATTAATAACCACTAGATATGCCAATGCCATCCAGACCTAACCACGATAACCATATTATTCTACTGTAAATATGTTCATGTTCTGAAGCTCGTGATTGACAACTGGCATACACCACCCGCTTTTTTTTTTCTTTTTTTTTTCTCACTAAGACAGGACCGAAGTCGCAGTAACCCAGCCAATCAACATCGTTAGATAATCAACCATGATAGGACACCACTAATTATCGCCTATTTTTTGCAGCACTCTCATTGGTCCAATCCAGCCAATCACGGATCAAGAACCCCACTACGCCTAACTGTAAATAAACTGCACGAATTTGTCTTTGCACCCACACCATGTTTTTAATTTTTTTTTATTACTGATGCATTCCATCCTAGCTAACTAAGGTAAGTCAACTAGGGTGCCAGAAGCAAAGACATGCAGGAAAACCGATACCCAACTATCCAGATAGCCTGAAGACAAACCAAGTAAGCCTACTAAAATCCTATATTTAGGAGGCGGGAATCAAAATTCTTCAAACTAAGTACCTAGATCGGTGCATATATGTATACAATTGCTACTTGCCACCGTTAGTTTCGTTTTATTGCATTGGTAATAAAGTTAAGTATGCCAAGCACTAGACTTTTAAACCAATACCTACACTATATGGGTTTAACCCTTCAAATTAGATAGCTAGGCTAGTTTAACTCCCCCTCCGTCATTGTATTCATTGCTATACAAGGACGGAGGGGGATGGGTGGTCATGAATGACCGTTGAACTCACTAGAATAGGGACTTAAGACAATAGGTACAACCGTAACACAAAACTAGGATTCACACACAGACTACACGCTCACTGCATCAGTACACAGGGTGCATTGACTAATGATAACAATGCACCCGCTCCCATTTAATGGCCTAGCACGTACTCTAATAAGGAACCGGACAAAAGAATACCGTTCCGAGTACACAATTGCAATGCACCCGGGGGAATCTGAACAAAAGAATATCGGCCTCCCCCACCCAAACCCCCAATACTTACTGCTGGTAATAACTTGGTACTTGGTGATGCCTCGACCAGAAGCGGTCAGGCCCTTATAAGGGCCCTATGGGCAACCTAGGGAGACACCACAGCATCGTAAAGGTCTAAAATTAACGAGCTACTCTCGATTCACTAATATCAAAACCTATATTAGCTCGGCCATTTACCTTTCGACCGACCGTTCAAAATTGCGCCAAATTCCCTCAATCAAAATTGCGCACCCTTTTCTCTTTGGCATTTAACTGCTCCATTCAAATTCCATAGCACCACCACCACCCCCACCCGCCTGCTACCGATTTGATCGGGCTGCTGGTGCTCCCTTGCACCTGCCAGTGCAGGCGGTCCCTCCTCTCCCCTCCCCCCACCTTTCCTGTCATGGACGGAGGAGCCGGCCAAGGCCGGCTCTTGCGCCCACGACAGGCGTGCGCTACAACAGCTTGTTCTGAATGTGCACGTAAAACCCTATGACATGACACATGACATGGCTAGGTATATACAGGTCACGCTGTAGTAAATACACGCTATCAGCCGAAAACCAGGTCACTGTTATTAGTTGTATGTTTACACCTTTATATTGCTATGATGTATGATAGTATCTAGTTGTGTCTGAAGTTGTAATACAAACAGTCGTGTGCGAAACAGGGTCTATTGTGATCTGCTGGAATGTGTACATGGGTCTAACTAGGTCACGCTGTGTTGTGCGCTTAACTGACCGCGAGTGACTCAGTCTGTCTGATTTAAAAAAAACATGTCATGCCTAACTAACTATACGTCTTTGTAAATATACTCATTTAAAGGTGGTATAACTTAAACAAGTCATCCGAATTGACCAAGTGTGCTGCTAGTCGTGGCAAGGTACAGCCAAACAAATAAATAATCAAAATATTATATTCATAACTAGCTGCAATGTGTTTATACAAAAAACATAAACGTAATATATGAGGTGAATTATTGAATCCGCTCGGTAGACCAAGTCTCTGATTGGAATTTTCCCCCGCTCTAACCAGTACCCCACGACTGGTATGCCAAAGGCTGTGGTATGTAGTGTCCTGTTTATGGGGTAAGTGCATATACAAAACATCCTCTGCTATTAATGGAAAACTGTGGCAGGTTTCCTCTGACTATGTGTCACAATGAACCAAATGTTTGACATTCAATAGCCGATGATTAATGCATCAATGTAGTAGTTAAACAAAACACACTTTTTGTACTATTAATTGCTTGATTATCATACTGTTTGGCTTGAGTAAACACACGGTATCACCGAACAGCGATGCACGCGACAACAATAGCCTACCACATGAAGATGTGATGTATACAATGGCCAGCCGTATCACCGAACAGCGATGCACGCGACAACAATAGCCTACCACATGAAGATGTGATGTATACAATGGCCAGGCGTATCACCGAACAGCGATGGAAGCGGCAACAATAGCCTACCACATGAAGATGTGATGTATACAATGGCCAGGCGTATCACCGAACAGCGATGCACGCGACAACAATAGCCTACCACATGAAGATGTGATGTATACAATGGCCAGGCGTATCACCGAACAGCGATGGAAGCGGCAACAATAGCCTACCACATGAAGATGTGATGTATACAATGGCCAGGCGTATCACCGAACAGCGATGGAAGCGGCAACAATAGCCTACCACATGAAGATGTGATGTATACAATGGCCAGGCGTATCACCGAACAGCGATGCACGCGGCAACAATAGCCTACCATATGAAGGTGTGATGTATACAATGGCCAGGCGTATCACCGAACAGCGATGCAAGCGGCAACAATAGCCTACCATATGAAGGTGTGATGTATACAATGGCCAGGCGTATCACCGAACAGCGATGCACGCGGCAACAATAGCCTACCATATGAAGATGTGATGTATACAATGGCCAGGCGTATCACCGAACAGCGATGCACGCGGCAACAATAGCCTACCATATGAAGATGTGATGTATACAATGGCCAGGCGTATCACCGAACAGCGATGCAAGCGGCAACAATAGCCTACCACATGAAGATGTGATGTATACAATGGCCAGGCGTATCACCGAACAGCGATGCAAGCGGCAACAATAGCCTACCACATGAAGATGTGATGTATACAATGGCCAGGCGTATCACCGAACAGCGATGGAAGCGGCAACAATAGCCTACCACATGAAGATGTGATGTATACAATGGCCAGGCGTATCACCGAACAGCGATGCAAGCGGCAACAATAGCCTACCACATGCAGATGTGATGTATACAATGGCCAGGCGTATCACCGAACAGCGATGCACGCGGCAACAATAGCCTACCATATGAAGGTGTGATGTATACAATGGCCAGGCGTATCACCGAACAGCGATGCACGCGGCAACAATAGCCTACCATATGAAGGTGTGATGTATACAATGGCCAGGCGTATCACCGAACAGCGATGGAAGCGGCAACAATAGCCTACCACATGAAGATGTGATGTATACAATGGCCAGGCGTATCACCGAACAGCGATGGAAGCGGCAACAATAGCCTACCATATGAAGATGTGATGTATACAATGGCCAGGCGTATCACCGAACAGCGATGGAAGCGGCAACAATAGCCTACCACATGAAGATGTGATGTATACTATGGCCAGGCGTATCACCGAACAGCGATGCAAGCGGCAACAATAGCCTACCATATGAAGGTGTGATGTATACAATGGCCAGGCGTATCACCGAACAGCGATGCACGCGGCAACAATAGCCTACCATATGAAGATGTGATGTATACAATGGCCAGGCGTATCACCGAACAGCGATGCACGCGGCAACAATAGCCTACCATATGAAGATGTGATGTATACAATGGCCTGGCGTATCACCGAACAGTGATGCACGCGGCAACAATAGCCTACCACATGAAGATGTGATGTATACAATGGCCTGGCGTATGCACATACGTGAACTATTTTATGTTGCCAGTCATGGCAAGTTACAGCCAAACAAATAAATACTCAAAATATTATATTCATTTACACATTCATAACTTGCTGCTGTATGTTTTTGTACTAGAAACGTAAACATAATATATAACTTAAGACAACAATATGTATAGGATATATTTATTATTTCCCATCAGTCATGAATTAAACACAGGTCAGTGAACCATGCTGTATTCACCCTTACAAGAAGCAGTCCATAGCCTAGTCGTTCACTGTTTTAGTAAATGATGCATGGGTCCAGGAGGCTTCAGCAGACCGTTCACACATCATACTACATGCGTACGATTTTTGAGGTGGTAACATACTGGATTCCTGCATTCTGATTAATGGTCTACAGGCTGGTAGGTACTGGGTTCGGATCCCAGTCGAGGCATGGGATTTTTAATCCAGATACCGACTCCAAACCCTGAGTGAGTGCTCCGCAAGGCTCAATGGGTAGGTGTAAACCACTTGCACCGACCAGTGATCCATAACTGGTTCAACAAAGGCCATGGTTTGTGCTATCCTGCCTGTGGGAAGCGCAAATAAAAGATCCCTTGCTGCTAATCGGAAGAGTAGCCCATGTAGTGGCGACAGCGGGTTTCCTCTTAGAATCTGTGTGGTCCTTAACCATATGTCTGACGCCATATAACCGTAAATAAAATGTGTTGAGTGCGTCGTTAAATAAAACATTTCTTTCTTTCTGATTAATGATGTGTTTTCTTCTTTGTTCAGCGATAGCACGTTCTACTACACCTTGGGCGGACGACGTCACTTTTATTTTTGGAAACGATACACTTATTATTGGTTTCAATTTCCTCTTTAATTTTGCCACCTGCTTGCTTATATCCTTTCAAGGTCTGTTTCTCTGTGATAACAACTCGATGACGCTATCCTTTTTATTTATAATGATGATATTGTACTTCAAATCTGGTAGTGGTAGTGCGGTGGTGGATGTGGCGGTGGTGGCGGCGGTGGTGGTGGTGGTGATGATGAACACCTGGTGGAGGCACCATCACCACCACCGCCGCCACCACCACCGCCACCACATCCACCACCACCACACTACCACCCCCAGATTTGTCACATCTGTGTTGGTATCGTCATTAAATGTACACGTATTTAGAAATAGTACAATAGCATCATTATGAGTTATACCACCTTTAAATGAGCGTATATAAAAAGACGTATAGTTAGTTAGGCATTATTTTAATCCCGCCCTGTAGTCTTAGAGAGGAAACCCGATATCTTTTTTTCCCATCAGGTCAGGCCAGTTCATAAATTTTAACATGCACATTCAGAACAGGCTGTTGTAGCACACGCCCGTCATGGGCGCAGGTGTCGACCTCGGTCGGCTCCTCCGCCCAGGACAGGAAAAGGGTTGGGGGTGGGTGGGAGAGGAGGTCACACGCCCTGGCATGTGCAAGGGAGCACAAGCAGTCCATCTAGGGTCGGTAGCGGGCGAGGGTTGGTTTTGATTTTTTCCATCAGTAGCAATGGATCTTTTATATGCACCATCCCGCAAACACTTCTCATGCAGTAAGATAATATGGAGGAACCAGTAGTCAGTGGCAGATCCAGAAAATCCATTGGGGGGTGGGGGGTGGGGGCAATGACATGAGGTTGAATGCCAATGGAACTTTGTTGGAGGTTTTGAGGGGATTGTAAAAAAATAAAAATATATATATAATAAAATTATAACTGTCGCAAAATGTAAGGGGGGGGGGGGTGCAGCCCCTTCACCCTACCCTTGAACCGCCTCTGGTAGTACTGCAAAGGGTGCATGTGTTGGTTAATACAGTAGTTATATCATTACACATGTAATATTACCGACACAGTTTTATGGGTAGTGGTTTGGAATCTGCAAACTGGACGGATAGAAACACAACCTCAAAAGCAGTCTATACTAAGGGAGAGCACTCTGGGTACTACAATGTAAAAAAATTAGAAAGAGTTATCGATGGATGATAGAAAAGGCGGTCAAGAAAACCAGCTGCTACAAATGAAATCTCTCGGGGAGTTGAGGACATACGTTTACGAGACAGAGGGGCAGGGAGGTAGTAAATCCTCAAACTCGGGCAAGAAAAACGAAAGAGATATTCTGGCAAAATTTACTAACTTAAGACATTTTTTCCATGTATTTCTATCATTCTACCCGCAAAATTAATTATATGAGTGAATGAATATATGAATGTATGTTTCGCCTGATTTTCGCCTGAATTAAACAAAAATGGTGAATCCGGATAGTAACATTATTCATATTAGCATCACTGCCAAACAGATAAATAGGGTTGCAAAAGAATCATTACACATTTTCATAAGGAAGGAAGGAAGGAAATATTTTATTTAACGATGCACTCAACACATTTTATTTACGGTTATATGGCGTCAGACATATGGCTAAGGACCACACAGATATTGAGAGGAAACCCGCTGTCGCCATTTCATGGGCTACTCTTTTCGATTAGCAGCCAGGGATCTTTTATATGCACCATCCCATAGACAAGATAGCACATACCACGACCTTTGACGTACAAGCTGTGGTGCACTAGCTGAAGCGAGAAATAGCCCAATGGGCCCACTGACGGATTTTCATAAGGATTACAACTAATATTGGAAGTAGAATGATGGAAATAAATAGTAAAAAGGTTTCAGGCCAGCTTATTTTGCTCGAATATCGCTACAGTTTTTGCCCGAATTTAAGGATTTGCGATAGCACTGGGGGGGGGGGGGGGGGAAGACTTTTTGGAGTCGGGGTGGGGGTGGGGTGGGGAAGTGTGGGCGGGTGCACCTGCACTGTTTAATTCCCGTTTTTACCCGTGTTATAGGGTGACAAACAAATATAAAAGGCGGTGAGAAAAAAAAAACATAGGTGAGAAAGCACAAAAGCGCACAAGTTGCCCGACCAGGATCAGTAGCAGGCGGTCCTCTCTGCCGCCCCCACCCCCATCCCCTTTCCTGTACCGGACATAGGGCTGCGCTACAACAGCTTATTCTGAATGTGCCCGTTAAAATCTGTGATCTGACATAATAGGTGAGACGTCGGTGGGCCCATTTGGGCTATTTCACGTTCCAGCCAGTGGTATGTGCTGTCCTGTTTGTGGGATGGCGAAATATAAAAGATCCATTGCTACTAATGAAACAAAATGTAGCGGGTTTCCTCTTTAAGACTATATGTCATAATTACTAAATGTTTGACATCTAATAGCCGATGATTAGCAAATAAATGTGCTCTAGTGGTGTCGTTAAAATAAACAAACATTATTATTAATAGGTGAGATTGGGGGATGACACCCAAAAACCGCCAAGAGCAGGACGTAGCCCAGTGATAAGGTGCTCACTTGATGCGCGGTCGGTTTGGGATCGATTCCTGTCAGTGGGCCCGTTGGGCTATATCTCGCTCCATCCAGTGCACCACGACTGGTACATCAAAGGCCGTGGTATGTGCTATCCTTTCTATGGGATAGGGCACATCAAAAATCCCTTGCTGCTAATCGAAAAAGAATAGCCTATGAAGTGTCGACAGCGGGTTTCCTCCCTCCATATCTGTGTGGTCCTTAACCATATATCCGACGTCATATAACCGTAAATAAAATGTGTTGAGTGCGTCGTTAAATAAAACATTTCCTTCCTTCCTTCCTTCCTTCCATCCCACAGACGAACGGGCTCCCACTTTTTGTAGGGGGTGGGTGGGTTAGGGGGTGGGTGGGTTAGGGGATGTGGACAGGCTGATCTTTACCCGAATTAAACAAAAGTGCCCGAATCTGGATTACAAAATTTATTCACATTATCGTTATTGCTAAATAGCTATATGGGGTTGCAAACCAATCGCCACACATTTTTTTTTTACATGGATTACAACTAATATTGTGAATTACAACTACTTATATTGTGGGTAAAAGTGTTCAGGCTAGCTAATTTTTTTCCTAATTTTCTTCTCTTTTTTTGCCCGAATTTGATGATTTTCTCCGCTCCTCGTCTCCTACACTTACAATGGCGGATCCAGAAAGTCCATTTGGTGTGTGTGGGGGGGTGGGGGGAGTGGGGGGAGGCAATGACACGAGGCGGATTGCCAAGGGAACTTTGTGGGAGGTTTGGACGGGGATTGTGCCAGTGCGCTACAAAAGTGTAACCCCACTCTAATCGCAATCATCGTCCGACACCTCTGGCTGTCTATATCACTGTTCGCACGCGTATCATTCATTACCTGTCTAGCTACTTGAACAAACACAAAACAAAAGAAGAACAATCAAATCAAATCAAATCAATTTTATTTAGCCGCAGCTGTGATCAGCCATTGGCTGAAACATGATATATACTCTTCAAAAGAAGAAACGCAAAACCACATTGTCGTAACATTTGGAGAATTGATTTAATTATTGAATGGTGAGTCCGATAATTACCAAATGTTGCAGGATTGTTCACAATTCACTCTAGTCCATTGTGAGTAAGTGATAGGACACACCGCCAAGGTCAAGGTCATCTGGAGTCAATACCGGGTGTGGCCTCCGCGTGTGTTGACAACTGCCTGGCACCGCCTGCCCATTGAAGCAACCAGAGTACGGATGACGTCCCGGGGGATGGTGGCCCACTCGGCCTGCAAGGCTGCTGCCAGATCGGGCAGGGTCTGGGGCTGTGGTTGTCGCTGTCGGAGGCGTCGGTCCAACTCGTCCCATAGATGCTCAATTGGGTTCAAATCCGGTAATATCGATGGCCAAGGAAGGACATTACTGTTGTTGTTCTGTAAAAAGCCGTTGTGAGACGTGCTGTGTGAGGCCTGGCGTTGTCATGTTGGAACATCTGCGTTCCCGTTGGCCATAACTGGAACGATGTGTGGCCGGAGGATCTGGTCAATGTAGCCCTGGCATTCAGGTTGCCCTGCACGTGGACCAGGTCATTTTGCCAGTGTGTGAGATGGCTGCCCACACCATACACTCCCCCGCCGAATCTGTCCACTTCCTGCACGCAGTTTGCCGCATAACGTTCACCACGACGCCTATACACGCGACATCTTCCATCATGACGTCGGAGCAGAAATCGGGACTCGTCACTGAACCACACCTGTCTCCATCGCAGTTGAGGCCATTGTCGATGAATCTGGGTGCAGTCGGAGGGCGGTGTTGTGGTGTTAAGGGGACACCTCGACTGGCTGTCTGGCACGAATTCCTACCTCACGAGGCGGTTCCGTACGGTCTGGTCGGATATCCTGCGCAAACCTGGTATTGCTGCGGCTATGGGGTGGCAGTAGTCAATCGTTCCCGAAGGTGGCGTACCCGGATGTAGCGGTCCTGCCCGGGGGTAGTGACCCGTGGTCGACTTATATAGGGAGGTCACGTGTTGATCCATGTTGCTGGTAACGGTCCCACAGTCTGGAGATGGTGCTTGGGGACACATGGAATGCCCTGGCATTTGGCCGTTTTTCGCCTGCGTCTAGTCGGCCGATGCCATTGTTTCAATGCGGATCACAGAGAAGTGGCATGTCCAGGATTGTCAACTGTCGGCCAGATACAGAGGGCAGGCAAGCGAACACCCTGCACTTTTATACTGTCGGTGTGCATGTTGCACCTGCAGACAACGCACGTGCAGTGGTGACATGGTTTGCACGTGGCTGCGTTTTTGCGAATATTCACATTTTGGAACTTTATTGTACAGTAGCTGCGTTTTATCGAATGTAACCGTGGGAATGTGTTTGTGACATGCAATGACCTTATATTTACAAAGCATGAACCGGTAAGAAACATAAAATCGGAGTTATAACCCATTTGTACCCTTTTGCGTTTCTTTTTTTGAAGAGTATATATACAATGCGCAAAAAATGGTAACATGGATATAATAAATATTACATAAAAATATGAATACACTTATGACCTATAATTAATACTTAATTAGAGGAGGAAACATGAATCATGATATTAATTCTTGATGACGCTGCATAGAAAAATAAATAAATTTAGCTAAGTGTAATGTTTGCAATTTTGATTTTAATGATAGCAAATTAGTAAGTTTGTTCATTGAAGGCCATGAACAATAAACATTTTTTTAAAATATTTGACTCTAAGGTCTCTATAACATGGACATACAAGCAAAAAATTATATTAATCCTTTATATTATTAGTATTACATACTGGACATATTCTTTGTTGTCTGGAATTATTTTCAAATCTACCTTTCTCAATATTAAAGCGGCTATATCCGGAATAAATTTTTATTATTTAAGCATATAGAACAGAAAATCCAATTACATTTGGTGCATATATGACGCCGCACTCCGCATTGGTTTCACTACGCTGGCTTATCCAGGTCAAAAACAAAGCCAGTATTTTGAAAGTGGGACACTTTTGACGGGCTCCTACCGATTTTGGTTTTCATTATCTTATCACAAGTGTGGAATTTCCCAACAAGAGATCACATGAGATTTCGCAATTTTTGAACAAATTTAACTGTCTTGATTGAGGGGTCGTCTCATATCTCCAAAACATATTTATATCCATAGAGGTATGGTATAACGCCTTTCCAGGGGTCGGTGGGTGGGGTATCTGCCTTGAACTTTTCACAGTGGCCAGCTGTTGGCATACGCGTTACATGTAAGGGGGTGTTACTAATTACGTAACGCTCTAGGGGTAGAGGAAGAGGGTACTGTGTTCGATTTACGTAACATTTGTCAAGACTATATGTTATTTTTATTAATTGCTTTGACCTAAAAAGGTGTGTTTTGGAAATGCGCGGTCAGTCTAGCATCAATCCCCATCGGCGGGTATATAAAAGACCATGGTATGTGATATCCTGTCTGTGGGATGGCACATATAAACGATCCCTGGCTAAAAACAAAATGTAGCGGGTTTCCAAGGCGCGTGTGCAGGGATTTCAGCGGGGTTGGGGTTATAGACTTGTGTTGAGCGAAGTTTATATAGGGCCATGGTCCCCCAGAAAATACATTTCAAATTTTTTTCAGTTTGGGCAAGTAAGGGTTTCGACCTCCAATACCCTCCCCCTGCACATGCACCCGATTCCTCTCTAAGATTATATGTCAGAATCATGGGCGTCAATCCGGCTTTAAAAGTGTGTGTGTGTGTGTGTGTCGGGGGGGGGGGGGGGGACGTGTGTGTGTGTGTGTGTGGAGTTAAAGGAATGTCAATGAAAATCATAAAGATACACATTAGTGGTTATTAAACTTTTAATTTTTGTTTGTTTTTTGTTATTGCTATTGTTGTTTTTGTTGGTGGTGTTGTTGTTCTTGCTTTTGCTAAACGAAAAAGGGGGGGGGGAGAGAGACACTTATATAGATTGTCCCCCGGCGTTGAAAAGTGAGGGGGACGCGTCCCCCTGTCCCCCACCGATCGACGCCCATGGTCAGAATTACCAAATGTTAGACATCCAACAGTAGATGGAAGGAAGGATAGGATATGTTTTATTTAACGACGCACTCAACACATTTTATTTACGGTTGTATGGCATCGGATGATTATTAAATCAATATGCTCTAACTTTGATGTCGTTAAACAACCCCGCCCACTAACTTTACCCTTTCCAAACAAATTTTTATTTTATTTGAATTTGTCGATTTTAACACGTAAAATTAAGAAGTGAAAACGTTTACTTTAGTATATTTTATTTTAAAAATATATACATGATCAACTTTGAAAGTTCTACTAACACTTTATAAAATATTAATTCTGAAATAGGAAGGTACGATTGTCGATAATACGTTTTCAAGATCAAACCGGTTTTAACGCGTATCCTCAACCGAACGTTCTTCGTACAGCGCTAGATTTCTCTTTTAATTTTTTGAGACGAACCCTACAATTTGAAATCGGCAAACGCACGTGTTAACTGAAACTGACAACAGGCTATCGTTTGTGCTTTGCCGAGCTATGGCGGCACAGGCGACGAATCGAGCGTATACTTTTGACGATCTCCGTTCATAGCGAACACACACGAGTTTTTTAAAAGTGCATTTGAGCTTGTATTTCATATTTGTACATGATGTTATAATATGGTAACCAGAGAATGTAACTTTAATATTCAGTACACCACATCTAAGATTGAGCAAGGCAGTACGCATGGCCGGATCCAAGGGGGGGGGGGGGGGGGGGACCAGGGGGACGCGTCCCCCCAAAAAAAATTGTTCAAGTGCCCTCAAAATGTCCAAGTGCCCTTTTTGTTTGTAGAATTTTTTTTTTTAAGTAAACAATAATTATATTGTAGATAAATGAAATCAAGATTTTCGTGTACATGCGCAAGCTTGCAGATATGTGTCTGTGTTATTGAGTCTCAATGGGGCCCCATTGAGGTTCTAACGCGAGTGACGCCAATTTACTTCATTATTGCTAGTATATTATGACGTAGAACTGTAGGAATTCATATTAATTGTAAATATCAAAACTTGTAGTAAGGTGCCCTTTTGACGAGTCAATGTGCCCTTCTTTTTTGGTCCACCCCCCCTAAAAATATTTCCTGGATCCGCCCATGGTACGATACTTCAGTGCCAAAATATTATCTAAATATACTTCAAAAGTGTAATCACATTTATATTTACCATAACATTTGATATACCGAAACGTAGACAACAGATTTGGTTTACCACGTACTCGAGTCGTACACCGCCGGTATCACCGTACACCGTACACCACCACCGTCACGTACACCGCGACTATTAAGCTTCTTATCGTTGACAAGCAGACAAAACAGTAAACATAAGAGGCAACCCTTTGGAAAATAGTTTTTAAAGCGAGGTTACGTCAGTGACGTGGAAACCTCCACAACATGGTGCTACATTTACTGAAATTAAGAGGCGGGACGTAGTCCAGTGGTAAAGCGCTAGCTTGGTGCGCGATCGGTCGTGGATCGATCGCCGTCGGTGGACTCATTGGGCTATTTCTTTCCCCAGCCAGTGCACCACGACTGGATAATCAAAGGCCGTGGTATGTGCTATCCTGTCTGTGGTATTGTGCACATAAAAGATTCCTTCCTACTACTAAAAAATAATAAAAATGTAACGGGTTTCCTCTAGAAGACTTTTGTGTAAAATTTACCAAATGTTTGACATCCAATAGCCGATGATTAATAAAAATCAAAGTGTTCTAGTGGTGTCGTTAAACAAAATAAGCTTTAAACTTTGTACTGAGATTATACCGAGACAAACAAATGAAGGAAAACTGTATGGATCATATAGATGGGTTACGGCGCGTGCGTGCGGCCCGATTATTGCATCTGGTACGTATGCGGCTTGCGTTTTGGGCATACATGTACATGTATATACCATTTAGAGAAATAAAGAAAGAAAAGCTTTATTTAACGACGCTCTCAACACATTTTATTTACGGTTATATGGGGTCAGACATATGATTAAGGACCACACAGATTTTGAGAGGAAACCCGCTGTCGCCATTACATGGGCTACTGTTCCGATTAGCAGCAAGGGATCTTTTATTTGCGCTTTCCACAGGCAGGATAGCACAAACCATGGCCTTTGTTGAACTAGTTATGGATCACTGGTCGGTGCAAGTGGTTTACACCTACCCATTGAGCCTTGCGGAGCACTCACTCAGGGTTTGGAGTCGGTATCTGGATTAAAAATCCCATGCCCCGACTGGGATCCGAACCCAGTACCTACCAGCCTGTAGACCGATGGCCTATCACGACGCCACCGAGGCCGGTACCATTTAGAGAATGCTCAAAGAGCTACGAGGCAATACCGTTTATTTTGCACGAGTGAATTGAAGAAGTTTGTTTTATTTAACGACACCACTAGAGCACATTGCTTAATTAATCATCGGATATTGGATGTCAAACATTTGGTAATTCTGACTCGTAGTCATCAGACCGTAAATAAAATGTGTTGAGTGCGTCGTTAAATAAAACAGTTCTTTCTTTCTTTCATAGTCATCAGAGGAAACCCGCTACATGTTTTCTAATGCAGCAAGGGATCTTTTATATGCACTTTCCCACATACAGGGAAACACATTCTACGGCCTTTGACCTGTTGTGGTGCACCGAGGTGGTTCGATCTTACGACGCAAGCACCTCAAGCGAGCACTCAACTGACTAAGCTAAATCCCACCCCCGAGTGAATTGATGAAGTACAACATCAATTCACGAGTTCAAGATAATTCACGAATGAATGAATGAATGAATGTTTAACGACACCCCAGCACGAAAATTACATCGGCTATTGGGTGTCAAACTATGGTAATGCAAATAAATAAAGTGATGATCAACATCAATATAAAAATTCAAGGTTTAAACAAAAACAGTGTAAAGAACTGTGCAAAAATACAAATACAAATATCACAGAATTTTACGGACACCGAATTTTACTCTAAACTTCAATTTGTGCTGTATTGGCCATTCTCAAAGATAATGTTACACCCCTGCACCACGGTGAGGTTACAGCACGCGCAGGGGATAATTCACGAATGCAAGATAATTCACGAGTGCAAGATAATTCACGAGTTTTTATTTATTAATCATAGGCTATTGCATGTAAAACATTTGGTAATGTCGACATACAGTCTTAGAGAGGAAATCCGCTACATTTTCCCATTAGTGTCAAGGGATCTTTTATATGCACCATCCCACAGACAAGATAGCACATACTACGGCCTTTGACCCGTCGCGGTACACTGGCAGCAACCAGAAATAGCCTAAAGGGTCCACTGGCGGGGATCGATCCTGGACAGATCGCGCATGAAGCGAGCACTTTACCACTGATCTGCGTCTTGCCCCTTCCGACTATACGGCTCCATAACAACATTGCTGAAGACAACTAACAATACAAATTTGTCTCTGTCATATCCCATAAAACAAGAAAATCCT
The DNA here is from genome assembly GCF_016097555.1 of Gigantopelta aegis. Taxonomy (NCBI): domain Eukaryota; kingdom Metazoa; phylum Mollusca; class Gastropoda; order Neomphalida; family Peltospiridae; genus Gigantopelta; species Gigantopelta aegis. The sequence continues at coordinate 4,725,311 of NC_054709.1, forward strand.
ATTGCACTTATATCTTATCGTATTTTCTAAAGCACAACTTGAAAATGTGATCTTTCTCTTATAAACTATGCCCGGAATCCACAATGGCGTTACGCCGTATTACCACATACATAACAAATGAAATCCGTAGATATGAAGCCAGTCCATTGTTGTGTAAGGACTGGGCAACTCGATATCAGCACGATGTACTCAATGGGGTCTGCCAAGACTCGAGATGATAGCCCAAGATAAACCACACCAATTGAAAACCATCGAGCCATGATGATATATGATACACAGACACCGTATTTAAAGTTTAGTAAAGAGTTTACAGTGTATTGCTTAGAGGGGGAAAAACAATTCGCGAATGTTTTAAATATTTAAACAGCTAAAATAGGTCAGCCTCTTTTGTGTTCTATCTGTCTTTTCGTTTTTTGCAGTTCTAAGTCATGGCACCCTAACCTACCATCGATGGGGTGGGAGTGGGGTGTGTGTGTGTGTGTGGGGGGGGGGGGGGAGGTTGGAAGCAATATTGTTATGTACCACCTCTAAAATATGAACATGTTCTAATGTGAGTGAGAAAATAGCCATGTTGTACCAAATGGTCGATAGTAACTCCCATGTACATACCCCTTGAAACTGAGACCCCCTAAAAGAGGGACGTTGTCTCATGGAAAGTATAAAATCATGGATAATTAGAACAATAAAAAACCCCAGTTTGGTGAGCTGTACTTTGCATTCGAGATATATTTAGATGCTTAGATACACAATACAACACTTAAAGCTTGTTTTGTTGACGACACCACTGGAACACATTGATTAATTAATCATCGGCTACTGAATGTCAAACATTTGATAATTCTGACAACCAACATTAACAACAACAAAACCCCCAAACCAAACCAAACCACATAAACCAACAATAACAACAATAATAATAGCAACAACAACATCAAACACAAAACAAAGAAACAAAAACAAATAGACCAACAATTCTTGCCCCTTAAAAAGCAGAACAAGCACCAAACAAAAAACCAAACCAAACCCCGAAACAAAATAAATATAACATCCCTACCCACTCCCCCCACCACAACCCCCCAAAACAACAGCAACAACCCCGACAACAGCAAAACCCCTCAGAAACAAACAAAAACCAAACAACAACAGCACAAAAAAGGAATAATAATAAAAAAATAAAAATAAAACGAAACAAAGCAAAATAAAACAACAACAATAATAACCACAACGTACACTCCCCCCCCAAAAAAAGAAAGAAAAAAAAAGAGAAAAAAAAAGTAAATATCTACATAAAAAAAAAAAAAAAGAAAAAAAAAAAGAAAAAAAAAGAAGTAAATATCTACATAAATAAATAAAAACGTTTAAAAAGGAATAAAAAAAAGCCTTCCTGTTGCCGACAGACGTGGATATCATGTTCCACATACCGATGTTGATATTCGATTCACAGCCGTCATCTCATATCGTAATGTCGTACACCATGGTGGAACTGTAGGATTCTTCTGACCTATATGTTGGACTATACCAATTAAAATCCCATAGGCGACCATGTTAACGTTTGTATTTAAAAACACTATATGCAATATATCAACCAAACTATGGCCCATAAATATCAGTACTACAACCCATACCTCAAAGTATTAACTGAAGAAAATGGTACCTTTCATGGCTCATTTTCGGTATAATCAGATGTTTCTACAACACCCCTAGTTTCGCACAGAATGTGAGTACTTTTATTTGCAGGTACCCCATACATGTTCCAAGCACAAGGCTACTTGACACAGTGGTACTAGATGAAATAAAACTGCATACATTTTTAGCTCAGATGAAACTAATTTGTTTTACAACCGACACACTCACATTTATAATCAATCACAGGACTTGTTGTGTTAACGTCTCTATCAAAAGTTCGGTGCACCTCGAACTTCGACCCAGCCGGAAATTAATTGGTTTAGTGCTACCTATAACGTCTTCCAGAGATTTGGGGCTACCAATCGTTCTCTTGATAGGATAGCAACTAGTCAAATTGTTCACCCTACTGAACACGGAACTGTTTGGTTAGTTTGTTTTCTTTAACGACCTCGCTAGAGCACATCGATTTATTAATCATCGGCTATTGGATGTGAAACATTTGGTAATAATCTTACAAAGTTTGTTTTCTTTAACGACTTCGCTAGAGCACATTGATTTATTAATCATCGGCTATTGGATGTCAAACATTTGGTAATAATCTTAGAGAGTTTGTTTTCTTTAACGACTTCGCTAGAGCACATTGATTTATTAATCATCGGCTATTGGATGTGAAACATTTGGTAATAATCTTACAAAGTTTGTTTTCTTTAACGACTTCGCTAGAGCACATTGATTTATTAATCATCGGCTATTGGATGTCAAACATTTGGTAATAATCTTAGAGAGTTTGTTTTCTTTAACGACTTCGCTAGAGCACATTGATTTATTAATCATCGGCTATTGGATGTCAAACATTTGGTAATAATCTTAGAGAGTTTGTTTTCTTTAACGACACCACTAGAGCACATTGATTTATTAATCATCGGCTATTGGATGTCAAACATTTGGTAATGTTGACATATTGTTTCCATTAGTAACAAATAATCTTTTATATGAACCATTCCACAGACAGGATAGTACATACCTGATATAACTACATCATCAAAGTTGCAAATAATATATAGCTTTAACTATTGGATGTCAAACGTTTGGTAATTTTTACATATATAGTCTTAGAGAGGAAACCCGCTACATTCTGTTTCTGTTAGTAGCAAGGGATCGTTTATATATACCATCCAGCAGACAGGATAGCACATACCACGGCTTTTGGTATACCATTCGAGGTGCACTGGCTGGAACGAGAAATAGCTCAGTGGATCCACCCGCAACTGTTTAGAAATATTGGAAATATGTTTAAAACGGCGACAACAATCGACTAAAGTATAATTTATTGCTTTTTAAAACAAATAGAATGTGCAACTCGTTTCATTTGACTACAGACACCTGGCTGTATTCTTTATCATGGACAGGGAAGTACATGTCACATCCATTGATGTATCAGTGGTGACTCATTGGTTAGGATGGGTAACAAGCCATTGAAATTGGCCGATCCTGCGATCCATGGTATATCGAGAGAGCACGTTTTCACAAACCTAATGCATGTGAATAACATCCGGCCTTATTTGTATGTGTACGTATTTGTATGTGTGTGTACGTGTGTGCGTGTGTGTGCGTGTGTGTGTGTGTTTCGGTATAATGATTATTCCATTTGTCCATGAGTAACAAAGGATGTTTTATATTTACATCCCCACACACAGGGCAGCACATACCACATACTTTGACAGGCAGCGCCAAATCAATTTAAGATGTAAACATTTCACAAAGCCTGCCTTCACATCGCATTGTGTGTAATTTCAGTTAAAATGACATCCATTACCACGCATCGCGGCTTAGACTACCTTTGTGATACACCATGCTACTTACAATAAAAATATATATCACGTTTTAATATCTTTCTGCGTCTGTTCGTTCACTGTGTTATGTGCAATTATAAAGCTTTTTTTCTACTGCAGTCGAATTTGCATCCCAAAAGGTAACTTATTATAGGCTATGTCAGGGTGGGTTAGTACTACCGGGTTCTTTGTCGAACATACCACTGAATCATCCGTCTCGCTGAAACCAAAGCTTTACGGTTAATGGTTCTATACTGAAAGACATAAATAACGCAATGAATATTTTACTGAATATTGGCCTATAAAAAGTAGATATAATATATATTGAGCATGCGGTAAATGACATATGCGGATAAATATATCGGATATATATATATATATATATATATATATATATATACAGTCAAACCTGTCTTAAGCGGTCACACAAGGGAGTAGATAAAAGTGGCTGCTTAAGACAGGTGGCCGCTGATTACAGGTTGCCACATATAGAGTCTTTAAAACATGTGTTTTACCGTCTGTACTGCTAATTAACGGATGTGTGCTTCACAGTTGACTATAAATCAACTTTTGAAAAAAAGAGAAGAAACTGTAATGTATTAAATTATCCGTTCTCAACAAATTTGTTTTCTTTTTCCATTTAATTATTTAATTCCTACTTCATGAGGTGTATTGTCATCGTAAGTGAATTTATATATGTCAAGCGTAGCCTGCCCAGAGGCAATTAAATGTATTCCAAGTCATACTTTCTTAATTGATACACAGTTGAGGTGTCGGGACTGAAAGGGTACTAGCATTCCTGAAGGTGTGAAGATCGGTTATTTGCGGCACCTTATCGTTGTTGTTAAAATATCCCTTTTATACAGCAGTAAACGTTTAATGTGGCCGCTTAATATAGGTATTTTAGAGAGAGAGAGAGAGAGAGAGAGAGAGAGAGAGAGAGAGAGAGAGAGAGAGAGAGAGAGAGAGAGAGAGAGAGAGAGAGAGAGAGAGAAAGAGAGCATTTCTATTAAAAACGTTTTAGATGAATACCCATTGTGTTATTTATGCCTCTCATTATAGTTAGAGAAACGAGATACAACCGCGTGTACACGACACGACCTTCCCTGAAAAATAATTTTAGTCGCTTATGTTGCTACATACCCGAGTCACACAAAAACCAAGTTAACCGTGACGTGATACTCACCTGGTGGCTATCAATTCGAAGAGGTTAATCTGGGGAGAGGTGGATTTAAACAACGCATCTCGTATGTTACACCTGTTGACGACAGTTTCAGCATTTCGTGGACCTGGGATGACACGTCTTTATCTGATTTAGAAGGTATGGATATTTTATTTTGAATAGTTACTGGTTAAATCTCTGTAGGTTTAAATATCTGATCCAGGGTCGTAACTATGCAAACATAACTTTAGGGTGTGTCAGTGGAAAATGGTCGAGCCATTTATCATAAGGTTTTCCCCATCTAGACAAGAAACAAAAAAACAACAACAAAAAAACAACAACCAAAAACACTTTTAAAAACAAAATGGGTATTTTTTAAATATTGATTATCAGGGTTTACCACCTCAACCCAGCTTCATCACTACGTACCTCTGTATGAACGTGACACAGCAGTACTCGGCTAAACGGAATTGATATTCGGAAGCATATATATCCATCCATCCATCCATCTCTCTCTCTCTATGTATGTATGTATGTATGTATGTATCTATATCTATCTATCTGTCTATCTATCTGTGTATCTGTCTGTCTATCTATCTATCTATATGTCTGTCTGTCTGTCTGTCCCCCCCACCCTCCCCCCCCCTCTCTCTCTCTCTCTCTCTCTCTCTCTCTCTCTCTCTCTCTCTCTCTCTCTCTCTCTCTATATATATATATATATATATATATATATATATATACATATACATATATATATATATATATATATATATATATATATATATAAAAGTTATTAGAATGAAGTGTATCGGATGAATAAATAAAAAGATAGAATTTCACAACGTTTTAATGGAATAAGCGCCTTTCACCCGTAACGGGTTCATCAGTTCCATATACATGACGTCATCTACGGGGGGGGGGGGGGGTAATTTCGATGACGTCACGGCAATTCTAACAATAAAAGATGCACATCACGAACAAATTGCATATTTGACATTAAACGAGATAATAATTATAATTATAGAGACGGTATATAACTGTCATATTAACATTGCTAATGTTACATTGTAATACATGTAAACATGCATATAAGAGTCAAATGTTCTAACAGTAGATACATTGTACAACAAAGTTTCAAACTATATATCTATGTCTATATATATATATATATATATATATATATATATATATATATATATATATATATACTACTAACCAAAAAAGTTTAGCAAGTTTTTGTAAATGACTGTTGCTTCCAAATAAATTAAAATAAAGTGATAAAACTTGGTAATATGTTAGTTGCATACGCCCTGTCGCTTTGGGTAATGAAAAGAACACCATTTGTCATATCGCACGCCGCTATGTGTACTGCACGTGCAAACGCGGTGCGCTCGTGCTGTCGCAGAAGCGCGTGCAATACGGATGTATTGAAATCACATTTTGATGCACTGAACCAACATTATGCAAAAACAAAAGGAAGAATTTATCCTGTTATAATGGGTCGCCCTCCAGGCTTAACAGAAAATCAACGTCATGAAGCAATGGAACGGCTTAATGCCGGCCAACGCGTACACGACATCGCTCAGTACTTTCGTGTTCATGACAGTACCATATCACGACTCCGACAATGCGTACATCAAACTGGGCAAGTGCAAGATCGACCACGTTCTAGTAGACCACGATTAACTACTCCAAGGGAAGATAGGTATTTAGTGACGTCATCTCGACGTAACAGGTTCGAAAGTGTTCCTCATTTAGCCCGTACTTTGCAGCAAACCACAGGCACTAGAATTCATGCTCAAACTGTCCGTAACCGTCTCCATGCTGCTGGATTACAAGCACGGCGCCCTGTTGTTGCTGTTCCCCTGACAGCGCGTCACATTCAGGAACGTCTGAGATGGGCCAGAATACACCAACACTGGCGACGCAGACAATGGGATCAGACATTATTCACAGACGAATCCAGGTTTTGTGTTCAGTTTGCGGATGGTAGTCGTCGTGTATTGAGGCGACGGGGAGAACGATATGATGCAGACAACGTCATTCAGCATGACCGATATGGCGGTGGCAGCGTCATGGCCTGGGCCGGCATTCATAGTGGAGGTAAAACAGATCGCATTTTCATTCACGGAAACATGACTGCTCAACGTTACTGCGACGAGATCATTACACCAGTGGTCATTCCATTCCTGCAGCAGCATCCTGGCTTTCTGTTTCAACATGACAACGCTAGACCACATACCGCTAGGCTAACCACTAATCTTCTTGAGCGGAACCACATCCAAGTGTTGAACTGGCCACCAAAGTCCCCTGACTTGTCCGCAATTGAGCATGTATGGGACCTACTCGGCCGTAGGGTACGCGAAAACCATCCTCATATCCTTAATGTCCATGACCTACACATTTCTCTGAACCGGGAATGGAACGCAATTACTGTTCCTGAGATTAATGGTCTCATTAGAAGCATGAGACGACGATGTACTGCTGTCATCAATGCCGCTGGTGCACACACACATTATTGAGCCTCTCTCAACATTTTGGTAGATGTACCTCCGTTTCATCAGTTGACATTAAAGTGACGACGTTGACACCGTGACAACGTGTTACTGCTGGCTACATTCAGAAATGATGTATCAATGAAATAATGTGTACAAATAAATTCAACATCCAATCAGGTTGTCTGTATTTCATATCTTGTACGTAAATATATATATATCTGTTGGAGTGTAGTGACCACAGTATGGGTTAGCGTATGTTAAGTTTTGGTTTGAAAATGCAAATAAAATGGGCTTCCTTTTGCTGTCGAAAATGTTTGTCATCCATCATAACTTTATAAAATAGGAATAAAGTACATTTGCCGTTCCCACAGCTTTTGATGTGATGACTTACCCACAAAATACTGGTTGAAGAGTCCCTAATATGCTGTTTATGCAATGTGACCCTGTATCGAAGTTCCATACCGGTCTCTCCAATATAATTTTCTTTGCAACTTGTACATATTATAGCGTAAATAAAAAAAATTGTCTTACAATTCATGTTGCTATGTACATAGAATGATTTGCCATCTGCAAACTGAAATGTATTACCTTCAACTAATATGTCACATATGTCTTTTATCTCCGCATTTATCGTAGTTTCATGTATATGGAACTGATGAACCCGTTACGGGTGAAAGGCGCTTGTTCCATTAAAACGTTGTGAAAACCCAATTCTATCTTTATATAATAGATATATATATATCTATAATATATATATATATAAATATATAATATACATATATACATACATACATACATACTAACATAACATACATACATACATACATTATAGAGAGAGAGAGAGAGAGAGAAGAGAGAGAGAGAGATGAGAGCGAGAGAGAGCGATAGCGAGAGAGAGGGTTTGAGGGTGGAAGAGGGAGGGATGAGGAGGGACAGGGAGGAGAGAGAGGAATGCATTTGACAAGGAGAGACGATTTGAGCAGAGAGAGAGAAGGGACGAGAGAGAGAGAGAGGCACTGGAGGAGAGAGGAGAAGAGCGAGGAGGGTGAGGAGATGAGAGGGAGAGAGAGGGAGGAGATAGGAGGAGAGAGTAGAGGAGAGAGAGAGAGAGAGAGAGGAGAGAGAGGTGAGAGAGAGAAGAGAGAGAGAGAGACGAGTAGACAGATATATAGCCAGGCAGGTTGGCAGGTAAATAGATAGATAGATAGACGGATAGACAGACATACAGACATATATACAGACAGACAGACAGATAGATAGATACCAGTACAGAACAGAGCCGTATATCCGTTGGTTTGATCAGAATGTATCTCGTATAAAATTAATAAGGTTTTCCATCCCAATTAGTGACAAAACATATCACGTAAAAATAGTGTGTGTGTGTGTGTGTGTGTGTGTGTGTGTGTGTGTGTGTGTGTGTGTGTGTGTGTGTGTGTGTTGTGTGTGGATGTATGTGTGAAACCATTCAAGGGTTTTATGAAAGTCGTTATAAAATATCGCCTAGGAAATAACACGATATTTGTTTGTTTGTTTATTTGTTTGTTTGTTTGTTTGTTTGTTTCCTTCCTTCTTTTTTGCTTCTTTCTTTATTTAATAGCTATTTTTGTTTTTAACTAAAGGGGCGGTAGTTAGCTCACTCGGTACAACGAAAGCCTGAAGTGCTTACGTCATAGGATCGAGTCACCTTCGAGGAACCATTCTCTGTTGTTGTGTTCATTCCAGCCAGTGTCTCGCGACTGGTATATTAAAATGGTGTGGTATGTGCTGTCCTATATGTGAGAAAGTGCATATACAAAATCCCTTGCTGGTGATTGAAAAATGTATCGGATTTTCTCTAAGGTTATATGTCAGAATTATCAATGTTTGGCATCCAACAGCTGATGACTAATAAATCAATGTGCACTAGTGGTGCCGTTTGACCAAACTATTTTGCATTTTACTTAATGCATGTCTACGTAATGATTCTTATAACTGAATAATTTATGAAGTTTAAACACATACACAGGATTGATAAATACAATTGTATTATTCTTACAATCTCTTTAATTAATTATTATAAATAATGAAAACAGTACTATAAGTATAACTATAACTATATCTATGTATGTATATATGTATGTATATATATATATATATATATATATATATATATATATATATATATATATATATATATATATATATATATATATATATATATACATGTATATAGAATGTCAGCATTAGACATAGTATCAGTGATCACGTGAAATATACATTAGTTAGTCATAACCGGGTTATTGGAAAAGCGCCAGTTGCGCATGACTGTTACAATAACCTCACCAGGAAGGTTTCAAAGTAGCTCGTGTCTTTTATAACGAACCAATGAATTTTACAGCCAATATTAACTATGTTTCCATAGAATTAAAAACAGGAAGAAATAGCCGAAATGGAGTTCATTTGTATCATAGTTAAAGTTGTTTTGTTTTAACGACACCACTAGAGCATATTGATTTATTAATCATCGGCTATTGGATGTGAAACATTTGGTAATGTTGACATATAGTTTCCATTAGTAGCAAGGGATCGTTTATATGAACCATTCCACAGACAGGATAGTACATACCTGATATAACTACTTCATCAAAGTTGCGAATAATATAATATATATACTTCGTTATCGTTGCATTTATTTTCTGTTATCAACAACAAATTCATGAATTCCAAATATAATGTCTGCACAATTAATTCGTAAATTTCAAAACTGACATGCTGCTACTCGGCCTAAATTAGGATTTTGCAAAACATTTTGTAGGTGAATGTGGGTGCTGTCGGATTTCTTTCTGTACTGTGTGTATTAGTGATTAATATGTGGATTTTTAAAAATCAGTTAACTCGAAAATGATCGATGTAAAGGTATTTGACGTCAAACATAGGATTGTTGTGGTATTAGAGCGGAAATCTTTGCCAACTTTTTGGTTGTCGGGAATTGCCAAAAAAATACATAGCTTGGTCTCTGACTGTAATGAGAGCGTATTTATGTCCAAATGCATACGTCAATCATGGAGTGTCACCCAGTACGTTTGCTTAAATGTCGATAAACCTAGTAACGAGACCTCGACTAATTTACATCTAATTTGCAAAGTTTGCTAATCTGAAAAAGATCACATACTTTGATTGCACTGAAAATGTAAGATATTATATGATAAATATATATAGACACACACGAACGTATTGGGCACAAGCTATCCAACTTACGAGAGTCCCTTTCCTAATTATAAATATTAAATTGAACAATAATAATAATAATTGTACCATGACTTTGATGTCTCATGCGGTGTAACTGCAATACCAATTTGGAATGTCACTATTGTGAGGGGTATGTGTGTATGTGTCACGGGGATCCTACAATACCCGTAACTGGATGAAACACGATTATCCAAATATCTCTCCTAACTGTATATCTATTAGATCTCTCTGTATCGAGCAGTATTTACCCGAGTGGCTCGTCTAGGTATGATCAGAGATAACATCTTATATAAAGTATATATTATTATAGCACGTTTAGTTCAATAGAAAACACAACAAAAACACAATACACTTTGGAATCTGTATTAACCTACGCTGACAAATGTACTGCCGCAGTAGTTAATTAACAACAACAAATAATAACAACCCAGAACTGAACTCTTAATTAGTTAATCTCTAGGTGTCTAGTTTACACAATATGGAATCACTTCACCGTAACACAACACCCACACGTGTGATAATTGAGAAACGCTTCCAGGAGAACTTAATTAATAAAGGAATTACACTCTATTCCTAACTGGTTAATTTTTAATTAACCCTTACTACTCGTTCAATAACGTGTGATAATTGAGAAACGCTTCCAGGAGAACTTAATTAATAAAGGAATTACACTCTATTCCTAACTGGTTAATTTTTAATTAACCCTTACTACTCGTTCAATAACCTTGTAACACAGAATTAATACTGGTACCTATCACAATAAAGACAATAACCTACAGTTTACCTAGGTCCTCTAGGATGACTGGCTAAGCTTTATATATATATATATATATATATATATATATATATATATATATATATATATATATATATATATATATATATCAGAACGGTGAGCCTACAGAATACTGCGTCAGATGACCGGCAGCACCGTCTAAATAATATTGGTATAATACAGTATTAAAATATTTAAAGTCACATCAATCACATCAAGGTTATACAACAGAGCAGAAATGATATTTACCAAGTCCTAACGGACTAACGTTCCCCCTGGACGCCTTCCAATATGTTTCTTCTCGATATCTCTAAACCCTAGCTATTTATTCAAAACTCTCAGAGACAGCGAATATCGCCTGGGGGCACAAGGCGGTACCTCACGTATCATCTGAATTTCCACCTCTCCCAGAGTCGGTATATTTCCTCTGATCGTCAGACTGGCTGTCGCCATTCCTCGAGCAATCCCCTGGTCATAAACAGCACTAGCGGAGTTATTACGTAACTACTGGCCACATGGCCTCCGCACCTGGTCTAAGTGTGTATTAGGCGTACAGCTCGACGATCGTCGCGCAAAGGTATTGGTAACAAAGTTGCCCACCTGGGCTAAGTGCATTTGGAACTGCACACGGCCTCTAAAACAATTAATATCACCACAGGTGAAAAGAAATTAAGAGCATGTACCGTCACACACCCCCACCTCAAAAAGGATATTTCCTCTACTCTAGGAATAGGGAAATATACTACATTAAAACAAAAGGTGCGTTAACCGACGCATCCGGGCATTTATAACACATGTAATAATAAGGTGACTACCAGTATTCACACTGAGTCTCTGAGTCCCTGGTATACAAATAAAATATATAAAAACAAAACAGAAATCAAGAATGTCAACACATTATCATAACGTTCAACTTCGGGACAGGGCATCAGCGATTACATTGGATGTGCCCTTGATATGTTCAATGGTAATTGGGTATTCTTGCAGAAGAAGACTCCACCTCAAAACTCTCTGGTTGGTGGCTTTCATTCTGTGAATGAAAGTGAGCGGATTATGATCAGTAAAGACCACCACTTGATGCACTGCCGATTTCACGTAGATCTGAAAATGCTTCAGAGCTTGTACCATGGCCAAAGCTTCCTTCTCTATAGTGGAATAGTTCACCTGGTGTTTGTCAAACGTTTTGGAGAAGAAACTTACAGGATGGTCCAGTCCATTTTCGTCTTCCTGGAACATCACAGCTCCAGCTCCCACGTCACTGGCATCCACAGCTAGCTTGAACGGCATTCGGTAGTCTGGTGCTGCCATCACGGGAGACGAGTAGCGCATCTGCTTGAGACGGTTGAATGACTTCGCGCATTCATCTGACCACTGGAACTTCGTTTCCTTCTTTTTCAGTGTCGCACGTTTTCCAGGTTTTCTCCGATAGGCATGCTGTCGAATCGGTGTAGCGTTGGGTTCCAAGCGCATATCCTGGCTTAAGGTATTGGTAACCGTTGGAAAGTTCTGACAAATGGAAACATTGTCTTGTTTCAACGTAGTCAACTTTGCTCGCTGGGGGCTCAAGTCTGCTAGAATCTGGCTGTTGGTTAATTTGATCTCTGCAGTCTTGACGTCATCACAGGAAATTGAGTGACTCTCAATTTTGACCGGTAGAACTGGAACTATCGGCAGTCAAAGTCCAAACGGACTAACGTTCCCGGGAAGCCTTCCGTTTTGGTTCCCTCCGATATCTCTAAACCATAGCTATTTATTCAAAACTCTCAGAGACAGCGAATATCGCCTGGGGGCACAAGGCGGTACCTCACGTATCATCTGAATTTCCACCTCTCCCAGAGTCGGTATATTTCCTCTGATCGTCAGACTGGATGTCGCCATTCCGCGAGCAATCCCCTGGTCATAAACAGCACTAGCGGAGTTATTACGTAACTACTGGCCACATGGCCTCCGCACCTGGTCTGGGTGTGTATTAGGCGTACAGCTCGACGACCGTCGCGCAAAGGTATTACGTAACAAAGTTGCCCAACTGGGCTAAGTGCATTTGGAACTGCACACGGCCTCTAAAACAATTAATATCGCCACAGGCGAAAAGAAATTAAGAGCATGTTCCGTCACAGTATGTGTATGTATATATGTGTGTGTGTGTGTGTGTGTGTGTGTGTGTGTGTGTGTGTGTGTGTGCGTGTGTGTGTGTGTGTATGTATATGTGTGTGTGTGTGTGTGTGTGTGTATATACATATCTATATCCGTGTCCAAACATAAGGATATGTATTAACATTACATACATACATACATACATACATATATACATTCATACATACATACATACATTCATACACACATACATACATACATACATACAACATACATACAATATATAGATATTCATACATCAATACATACTAGCCAGTGCCAGGTCTGCCCTCTGTTTCATGCACGTAAGCGGGATCGACCGCGTAGATTGTAGGCCCCATGCATATGGTTGAGTTAAAAGAGCTTCCTTTTTTATGGAAGCTTCGATAGCTCAGAGCGTATCGTGGTTAGTGTTGCAATTTGCGGGTGAATCGGTTCCACAGGTTCGAGTCCCAGCAACGGCATGGGACAATTTGTGAGGCCAGAAAGGATTTAATTATCCCCTGCGCCAGTGCGTTAATATCTATGTATGTAATAGTCAACCTCGACATACATACAATATATAGATATTCATACATCAGTACATACTAGCCAGTGCCAGGTCTGCCCACTGTTTCATGCACGTAAGCGGGATCGACCGCGTAGATTGTGGGCCCCATGCATATGGTTGAGTTAAAAGAGCTTCCTTTTTTATGGAAGCTTCGATAGCTCAGAGCGTATCGTGGTTAGTGTTGCAATTTGCGGGCGAATCGGTGCCACAGGTTCGAGTCCCGGCAACGGCATGGGACAATTTGTGAGGCCAGAAAGGATTTAATTATCCCCTGCGCCAGTGCGTTAATATCTATGTATGTAATAGTCAACCTCGACATATATACAATATATAGATATTCATACATCAATACATACTAGCCAGTGCCAGGTCTGCCCACTGTTTCATGCACGTAAGCTGGATCGACCGCGTAGATTGTAGGCCCCATGCATATGGTTGAGTTAAAAGAGCTTCCTTTTTTATGGAAGCTTCGATAGCTCAGAGCGTATCGTGGTTAGTGTTGCAATTTGCGGGCGAATCGGTGCCACGGGTTCGAGTCCCAGCAACGGCACGGGACAATTTGTGAGGCCAGAAAGGATTTAATTATCCCCTGCGCCAGTGCGTTAATATCTATGTATGTAATAGTCAACCTCGACATACATACAATATATAGATATTCATACATCAATACATACTAGCCAGTGCCAGGTCTGCCCACTGTTTCATGCACGTAAGCTGGATCGACCGCGTAGATTGTAGGCCCCATGCATATGGTTGAGTTAAAAGAGCTTCCTTTTTTATGGAAGCTTCGATAGCTCAGAGCGTATCGTGGTTAGTGTTGCAATTTGCGGGCGAATCGGTGCCACAGGTTCGAGTCCCAGCAACGGCATGGGACAATTTGTGAGGCCAGAAAGGATTTAATTATCCCCTGCGCCAGTGCGTTAATATCTATGTATGTAATAGTCAACCTCGACATACATACAATATATAGATATTCATACATCAATACATATATATGCAGAGGTAAGTAGGTTGGTATATAGATAGGTAGGCAAACGTACATGTATAGAGACAACTCTTTATGCCAAAAAGTCTATTTAAAAATACTTCCCGGTCCATTGGGGTTAAATATGCGAAACAGGATTGTAAGTTTCCTTTGATCAACTCCTAATTGTGAAAATAAATGTGTCGTAAGTAGATATGGGAAGCCAAACAAAAATACAATAATAATGCTTAAAGAAACCCATTCATGCCCAAGTAAGCTCAGTAATAAGTTAAATAGTATAAGGCACTCCTATTAAAACGACTTCCGTGTCCATAGCGGTGTGCCAAGCATGATTTGTCGTTTTCTTAGACTGAAGTCTAAATATGCAAATAGATTGGTTGCAAATACATAGGGGGATGATCCCAATCGAACTCTTCCCCAAACCACCACCCCAATCCCCACCCTCAAAAGAAAAAGACAAATGCAACAAAAAAAACCTACAAAAACATAAAAAAACCCACAACTAATAATAATAATAAGAAAAAAACAGAAAAAAAAACAAAAAAAAGAAAAAAAAAAAACAAGCAAACAAACAAACAAAAAAGGAAAACAAAAAGACACACAAAATACCCCGATAAAAACACATAGAAAAAAAGAACCTAAAACAGATAAGGAAACAATTATAGCCCACAACTAAATTGACAACAACAAAAAGGAACCCCCCCACCCCCCAAAAAAAAATCCCCACACAAAAAACCAACAAAAAACCCCAACAAAACAAAACCGCAACAAAACAAAACAAAACAAAACAAACAAAACAAAAACAAGCACGAAAACAAAAACAAAGAGAACCCCCCCCCCCAAAAAAAAAAAAAAACCCAAAGAAACAAAAACAAACAAAACACCCAACAACAACAAGCAACAGAAACTAAAAAAAACAACAACAACCATATAACAAAACAAACCCCGACCTACCCACCACACAAGCCCAACTCACTCCACAAAACCCCCTAAAAAAGCAAAGCGAAAAAAACAAAAAAAACAACAACACACATCCCCAAACCCACAACAACAACAAATAAACAAACAAGGTTGGACTATACTGAAAAAAAGAAAGAGCCCCCCATCCCCCCCCCCCCCCCCCCCCCCAACAACAACAACCTTTTGTCCTTATATGAACTATGATACGTCATATCGGTTTAAGAGACTATTAAAGCGACGTCCCCGTCCTCGGGTATTCGATCGCGTAAGATGATCTCCTTCCTCAGACACTCGGTTGTTGCTCTAAGATCCTGTGTCGGTATTGGGCCATTGTGTTTCTGCAAGCGGGCACAACTACTGGTGACGTCACAAACAGTTTCCAGTTACCTGTGCATATTCATGCAGCTCCCCGCGAACAAAAGACGTCTGGCAGAACACTCCAGTCACCAACCACCACCACAGGACTGGTGTTGACAATAGACCGACTGCGGTATGTTGTTTGTACGAGCAATCATGAGCAATGGCTAAACCAGATCTGATCCCAAAGGGAAATACCAGAATATATATTAACATTACCTCGGGCTTCTATTTAGTTTGTTAGATGTAAAATCTAACATTACTTTGTATTGGAGACTCCAGTTTCTTGGATGTAAAATCTAGCATTACTTTATATTGGAGACTCCAGTTTCGTGGATGTAAAATCTAAGATTACTTTGTACTGGAGATTCCAGTTTCGTGGATGTAACATCTAACATTACTTTGTACTGGAAATTCCAGTTTCGTGGATGTAACATCTAACATTCTTCTGTGTTCGAGACTCCAGTTTCATGGATGTAACATCTAACATTCTTCTTTACTTGAGACTCCAGTTTCGTGGATGTAAAATATAACATTACTTTGTACTAGAGACTCCATTTTTTGTGGATGTAAAATCTAACATTACTTTGTACTTTCCTCCTTGGATGTAAAATCCAAAATAAGCTTGGACATACCACCTTTTTTAAATATAAAAGTTTATATTAGTTTGGACTTGCTTCCAATTACTTAAATGTAAAATCTACACAATTTAGTTTTCAGTTAATTTCAGCAGATATAGAATATATCGCAAAATGAGTATTAGTACAAATGTATATTCGGACGCAGAATCAGCGTTTTGTGATGGTGGTCTTTTTAACAAGGACTGGTTTCCTGAAAGAAGACAATTTGAAGGGATGGAGTTGCAAGAGTCAGCACCGAGTGATTTGACGGAGCTAGGCGATCTGTCAAATGACAGGATTCTAGAAGTGGTGAAGAAAAGATACGAGAAGAACGAAATATATGTAAGTAAACAACGTTAGTGGGGGTTTTTTTCAAAAAGATATTTTGCTACATTTTTTTTTTATTATTATTATTTTTTTTTTACATTTAAGGATTGTCTGTACTTTGTTTTACGTTCATCAGGGTAGGAACGAAACAAATCATTCGCAGACTGTGTTAATCATACTGGCTAATATTAACACTAAGTTCATACTTTATGTTGAATTATTTTTGTTCCCTAAAGAATAACGCTCAGTAAGACAACGTGTCCATATAAACTGTTGTCATCAGATATGACGTTCCCTGACAACGTCATTTTTCCTTTTATCGAGAAATGAACAAACTCCCGTTGCGACGTCTGGACCAATGGGGTGACGCGTTATGTTGTAATGAATGTAACGGGAATTTAAATATACTTAATTACCTCATACTGAGAGGTATCCTCGTGCCAAATATGAATAGTGTACATATCTTTAACGTCCGGTCTGTGTTTTTGTAAGCAGGCTGATCGATGTTAGGATTCCAAACAGTGCGCCACAACTGGTCAAAATCCGCGGTATGTGCTTTCCTGTCTGTAGGAAAGTGCATATAAAAGATCCCTTGCTGCATTAAGAAAAATGTAGCGGGTTACCTCTGATGACAACGAGTCGGAATTACCAAATGTTTGACATCCAATAACCTATGATTAATTAAACAATGTGGTGTCGTTAAACAAAACAGTGTGGGTTTTTTTTTAACTATGTCAGGAAAGAAAAGGACAGGAGTGCATGTTTACAGGGAGAGTCCGCTGACTAGCTCGAGTTACGATTAAACGTTTTTTTGTTTGTTTAACGACAGCACTAGAGCACATTGATGCATTAAGCATCGGCATTTGGATGGAAACATTTGGTAATTTGGACCAGCTACGCAGTTCTCAAATTTCACTGGTTATCAATTATTTGGTATACTAGGGCCAAACAAAATAATGATTGCGGTTCCGAACTTCCGATTACCCGATCAACCCTGAAAAAAAACGTGCGATTCTAACGGGTATTATTGAAAGAGAGTCACACAAACACACAAATTGCCAACCGACCGAGTCTAAATTGATATCGGCAACAAGCGGATTAACAAAACCCCACCTACTTTTGCTCAATATTCAATTGAGAATTAAATTGTGTCCGGTTTGACGTTTTTCATCGTCGTGCTTTGAAATTCCAGGATATACCGAAAGCCAAATTCAACGTAAGAGAGCGTAATTTACATGAAAAATGTTGTTTCTCGTGCTATTTATACAACAAAGATATATCTATATTAATCTTGTGACCAAATTTAACATCATATATTAATTTTTTTAAATATTATATTAAAGGGATATTCCTGAGTTTGCTGCAGTGTAAGATGTTTCAGACTAATAAAATATTTCTACGATTAAACTTACATATTAAATATATTCAATGTGTTTCTGCTCGTCTTAAAATTTGTAAGAATCCCAAAATGCATTTTGTCTCCAAATAATTTCGTACGTACGAAAAATTATATTTTAGGAAATAAAATGAAATTGAACCTAATACAAATATTAAAACGATCAGAAACACGTTTAATATACAGCCACTAATATTTTAAACAGAAAAATATATTTGATGTGTAATTACAATCGTTAAAAAGGTCTCTGCTAGTCGACAACATCTTAAAAATTGCAACAAACTCAGGAATGTCCCTTTAAATATAAATTAAACTTACGAAAGACAGTGCTCTTTTACATCACCTAATGATTTACCGTAGTTTGACACCCAATAGCCGATGCATTTTTCGCGCTGGGATGTCGTTAAACATATATTCTATTCTACTCTACTCTACTCTACTCTACTCTACTCTACTCTACTCTACTCTACTCTACTCTACTCTACTCTGCTCTGCTCTGCTCTGCTCTGCTCTGCTCTGCTCTAATCTACTCTTTTCTATTCAGTGCTCTCTTACTACATAAATGTATTTAGAGAAAGAGCCTACCTACCCACATTTTTCTGAATTATGTTAAAGTTTGTTTTGTTTAACGACACCACTAGAGCACATGTATGGGTAGGTGTAAGATGTATTAATCATCGGCTAGTGAATTTCAAACATTTGGTAATTTTGACAGATTCTTAGAGAGGAATACCGCTACATTTTCCCATTAGACAGGATAAAACATACCACGGCCTTTGATATACCAGTCGTGGTGCACTGGCTGGAACGAGAAATAGCCCAATGGGCCTGAATTATGCAATCGGAAAAACACATATTCGTCATAGCAGTGTTCTGGCTAGCAACAAATAGAGGGGCGCTGCGCCCTTCCCCCGTTTTGTGCCGCCCTGCCCTAATTCATTGTCAAATAAAAATACAAAATCTTGTTTTCCTCAAGCGTGTACAGTGTTGTTACGAGTCTGAATTCCCAACTAAAAAACGTTTGACAATACATTGTTTGGCCACAGTTGTGAAAGCCGATAGTAGTAACGTGGTATGTTTTTTTCTTTTCTATTGTTAGTCGATATGACTGCAGACGAGCGGACAGGCAGTCTTACAAAGCTTGAATGCGAAGTAATCCTCACACCGTCACGCACATAACCACACACCACCTAGCAAACACCTAGTTGAAAGTAGACCATCATGATAAACTTCGATAGAACGTACATTTTTTAAAGTAATTTTTGCCTTTGCAAATACCCAGACCAAGATACATATAGTTTTAACGGATGTCAGTAGTCCTTATCAATGACACATTGATTGCATCTTTATAATATGGCACAGAGTAAACTAGCAACACTGGTTATTTGGTCTATGTAGGCATAACTGTGTTTTATTAAAAGCATGTTTGCAAAAGCTACTTAATGAAATCTATTTAGACCGTGACATGCAATAATAGCCATTTTTAAATGCAGTGAGCAACTTGTTACAAATATATCCTTATATCAATTTTTTAATTTGTTGTTCTTTCATTTTTTTAATTTTTTTATTTCTTTCTAATCATTCTCTTTTTTTTCAATTCTTGATTTCTTTTAATTATTTCATTTATTTATTTTAAATTACATTTGGGCATTATATTAAATGGTATAAATACTATATATAATAGAAAAAAGAATAGAATTTTTTAGTTGATCCAACCTTTTGTAAAACATTTTAATAGTTAAAGTTTGATTTTATTTAACGACACCACTAGAGCATATTGATTTATTAATAATCGGCTATTGGATGTCAAACATTTGGTAATTTTGAAATTTAGTCTTAGAGAAAAACCTGCTACTTTTTTCCTTTAGTAGCAAAGGATCGTTTATATACACCATCTCACAGACAGGATAGCACATACCACGGCACATACCAGTCGTGTTGCACTGGCTGGAACGAATTTTTTTTAATAGTGTCTATATTTAGTGCATTAGTACAATAATACTGCATACGGCGATGAATGTACTGTTTTATCAAGCATCCAAATTTAAGAATAATATATTTGGGTTTAGAAATCGATTGTTCCCCTCCCTCCAAAAACGTTTTGTAAATTAAAACCAGCATAGCGCCCTGCCCCATCAAAATCCTAGCTAGAACACTGTCATAGGCATAATCATATGGTTTTACGTGCACATTCAGAGCAAGGTGTTGTAGCGCACGCCTGTCATGGGCGCGGGTATCGAATATCCATCGGCTTCTTCGCCCAGGGCAGGAAACAGTTGATTGTGAGTGTGGGGGAGGGAACCATCCGCGCTTTACAAGTGCACGAGAGCACAAGCAGTCCGACCAGTGTTGGTAGTGGGCAGGGATAATACTCTTTGGCCTTAAATATCACTTAGCTACGATGCACTTATTCGAAAATGTTGATGTTTTGTTTCTTTCATTTATTTATTTATTTTATTTTTTTCTTCTTCTTCTTCTTAATTGTTTTATTTAAATATAATTTTTTATGTTCGTTTTTAACGTATGCTAGGCTCAAATTACCAACTGTCAACAGAAAGGTGGCCAACTTTCTGCTGTCACGACTTCTACGACTGTCCAGTTGCTAGTATGAGCGCTCTTCCAACTCGATTTTCGTCGTGTACCACTCCTACGACCAATTAATCTGTGCACATCCGTAGTCGGAAGTTGTGGAAATTGCAACGCAGCCGTCGAGTTGGTGAACTTTATCGTGACAGTTGACAGTCTGAGCCTAGCATAGGTAGGAGTCGCGTGTGCTGGGTGGGATATCGATGGTTAACACCCTTCCCCACAGCCCCTGGTCAAAGCGTTTGTTTTTCCGGGTAACCATAACTCGACCCTCTCTCACCTAGAAACGTAGCTCTTCACAGTCCAGACGTCCACATGCTAAAAGTCATGTCACCTGTCATGTAAACCTACATTTAGACTTCAACGTGATCATGTAATTTGTTTAATCAGTCGTGTAAACTTACCATTAGACTTAACGTCATCCCGAACTCGTTTGATCTGTCGTGTAAGCCAACCTTTAGACTTTCTTGTGACCCCGTACCGGTGTTTAATCACTGACTGTTAGACTGGTAACATAACAATGGTTGTCATAACTTTGGCATACGCTTTTAGAAAAATAAATTTTTGTTTGATGTTACCTGAACACATTTCAAAACACGGTTATTTGATGTCTTAGTAGATAATAATGTTTATATCGATATTTGTTTTTTGAAACAGAGAAAGAGAGGAAACCCGCAACCTCGCTATAAGCTGCTCGTTGCAACGAAGCAACGGGGATCATTTATATATGCACCTGACTACATGCAGGGCAGTACATACCACAACCGTTAATATGCCAGGTGGAAGGACTAGCCAGGTGGTAAAGCGCTCGCTTGAAGCGCGGTCGGTCTAGGTCGATCCCTGTCGGTGGGTCCATTGGGTTATTTCTCGTTCCAGCCAGTGCACAAAGGCAGTGGTATGTGCTATCCTGTCTGTGGGACGGTGCATATAAAAGAACCCTTGCTACTAATGGAAAAAATTTAGCGGGTTTCCTCTCTAACATTGTGTCAAGATTACCAAATGTTTGACATCCAATAGCCGATGATTAATACATCAATGTGCTCTAGTGGTGTAATTAAGCAAAACAAACTTTAACTTACTACACGCAGGGAAGTACATACCACGGTATTTGGCATGTCAGTCGCTTAGCACCGATTAAGACAGGGAAAGACGACCATTTCAAGGGGTCATTCAATTTTAATGGGACGAGGCATACTTCATTTTCATTTCAACTGTTTTTTAATCCAATTAAGGTTCAAGCACGCTGGGCTGAGTACACACAGCTCAGCTATCTGGGATGTCTGTCCAGGACAGTGGGTTAGTTCTTAGTTTTTAGTGGTTAGTGAGAGAAAAAAGGGTGTAGTGGTCATTAAAACTCGCTCTGGGTGGGAGCGAACCCAGTACCTACCAGCTTTATGTCCTATATGGCTTACTTAGTTTAGGCGGTCGCTATAGCTAAAATTCAGCAGATTAACAACACAGAAGTGGTCTGGTCCCACAAGACCTCTTAAAGGGACCATTCTGAGTTGTCGGGCATTTTAAGATGTTTACGACTAACACAAACTAAAAGTCTCTTGGGACAACTACAATTAGATAGAGAATACTAAACGAGTTCCCATGTGAGACCGTTTATTTTACAACGAATGTTTTTAATGAATTAATGAATTAATTAGTATATTAATTTATTTATTGATTTGTGATCTATTTTATAAAACATAACACCAAAAGAAAAAGAATTAACAAATTGATTGAAACATATATTACTGAATATAATACTAGTATCCAAAAGGATTAACCACAAGTTAACCGGTTAAGAGATTAATAATAAATAATTTAAAATTATGTAAAGTAGACATATTTGCCTGCAACTCTCCATGGGTGTTTGTATGAAAGAAGGCAATGTTTACATTTATAGGAATATCCGTGTTTAATTTAGACACTGGTTCAAGCATGTTTTCCATTAACACAAACACAACATGACAACAGCTAGCAACGTGCCTCTTCTCAATACTCGCGGTTTGAGTTTCAATGCATCTATTGAATTTTAAAAAAACCCAACTTGTTATGGCATTTAACTCGATGTCAGTATTTACAATTCATAGGTTTCGTGTGTTCAACCCTCGGTTATATCGTATAAAGTAGAGCACTTTACGAATTGAAAATCTGAGAATTACAAAACAAACATATATAGCAAATATATTATAACGATCCTGAATTTGAGACAGCTATCAAAGACATACATAACATAATAAGTAAGTAAGTAAGTAAGTAAGTTAAAAATAAATAAATAAATCATTATAACATGACATGAATTTGATATAACGACAAAGAATTTAGAAACTGCTGTTAAATAGAAATTTATAAAATTTGATATATAATAAAATAAAATAAAATAAAAATAAAATGTTCAGTATATAATATGTTAATATGTTTACTACAAAAGAAAATCTATTGCATAATCACTACTCTGGCGAATTTAATTACAATTTTTGATTGGCAATGCAGTCCGTCCCCTTAACCGTAACCTCGGACAGCCGCCATGTTTGATTTGATTTGATGTAAGAAGAAAGGTGAAAGTGTTTTGGAAATAAGCAAAACAAAAACCCACTGTATTTTTGTGTGCCAATTAGAAAGGAATCGGTTCAAAATAAATAACGTTTAGGACAAATACCATAGTAAGAAAACGATGTTCCGTTCCCTGCACTGCGGTGGAAGACTAGACGTTTAACAGGGTTACATTTTTACCCCATCCATTCTGATTCTCTAGTATATGTGATATGTGTTAATATCACGGCAGGTTTTCATTTATATTTATTGCATTGACTAGTTTTTTTCGTGACTCCATGACGGCCCCTGCAGAAAAAAACGGTTGTTCGCGTTTAGTCTCTACAAAACCGACAGCCTGGCCTAGCAGCAAAGATAGAACATATTCGCAATAGGTTTTGGAAGAAACCCTGTCGGGGTCGGTCCCTACTAAAAGTTTTTCTAGAACTTTACAAAGCTTTATGGATGATACCATCTCGTATTAATATCCGGAATAATAGCAAAATATGTATAGGTATATCAACCCATTTATGGACAAACCCTAGTCAATAATGGTATCACGTTTAGACGGATCTTTATTCTCACGAACAAGGTGATTTTTTAACAGCACTACACCTTCATAACAAAACTGTCATATCTAAAACAAATTTCTTGACGGGATGCGTCCCATAACAAATCCTGTTAAATCTTTATAAAAACAAATTAACGAAAACATAAACGATGGACACTATCGACAACTCTAAACTTTTATATCCTGTTTTCACGTTTAAGATAAAACACTTTTTTAAAAGACAAAAAATAGTCCGATCCTGTCTTATGTCTGATATGTTTAAATTTGGAAATGTCATTCCAAAAGCACATTGAATTATGCAAATGAAGGCCGACAGTATGGTACAAAGAAATGGGAAAACCTTTTTCCTTTTCGAATTGTAAAAGACACAACTTTTCATGGTTTCAGTATTTCTATTTTACAAAATTCTGTCCTACTTTCTACCGACCCCCCACCCATCTCGTCCCCCCCAGCTCTGCATCCCAGTCGGGCCTTACCGAGGTTAGGTCGGTGGACCCATCAATCGGATTTTAAACCACAAATAGTTCGTTCCCACTGATTTTATAGTCAAAATGTGGCAATGTTTTTACATATTATTAACATTGTCCGATCCTCTCTTCTTTCTTACTAATCTGTTGGTGGAAGTGAAATTCTACTAACCATTTGCTAATAAAGTGGGGCTTTCAAATATTTTTTTTGTGGTGAGTTTGGTCTATGTGTGTGTATGTTGTGTGTGTGTAACCTTTTTTGCTTTTTTAAATTTAATCTGATTAACTTTTTTTGCTGTACTAGGTTAGTAACTTTTATTTACAAATTGATGAATATATTTACTACCCAAGCCCTCCCCCCCCCTCCATTCCGAAGTCGGGCCACCGATGTTGCCACTTATGAGGTCGGATTCGGGATGGGCGTTATTCGAAACCCTAGTGGTATATGGGCACGTTTTAAAAGTATCATCATGTATCTCATCACTACGAGTTAACATGGTTCTATGGCGATTTCATGCAACTTCGCCACGGTTGTGAAAGGGGCATTCGCGCGCTTAAAAATTAAAATACCAGAAAATTCCGGAAAAATATTTCCATTAGGTTGGTCGCCCTGACAATAGCTTGTTTCGAATTCCAGGTCTTTTTCGTTTCGCGCTAGTGGCAAAGCGCTCGCTTGATACGGTTGGTTTGGGATCGATCCCCGTCGGTGGGCCCATTGGACTATTTCTCGTTCCAGCCAGTGCACCACGACTCGTATATCAAAGGCCGTGGTATGTACTATCCTGTTTGTGGGATGGTGCATATAAAAGATCCCTTACTACTAATGGACAAATGTGGAGGGTTTCCTCTCTAAGATTTAATATCGAAATTACCAAATGTTTGACATCCAATAACTGATGATTAATAAATCAATGTGCTCTAGTGGTGTCGTTAAACAAAACAGGTTTTTTAAAACATCTGTTTGCCCCTTCTATGGAATTTTTTTGTCTGTTTGAGGGGATTAACCGCCACACCGCCGAGGCCCATACAAACAAGTATCTCAAACATTTTATTTACAACAAATTAAAACATTATAAACAGAAATGCAATGGTGTAACAGTATTAACAAAAGATAATGTACTGAATTTTACATTCGATCCTTTTGAATCACCTGGGCCCTGTACCATATACGAACCTCTCACGTTACCAAATCGTGATTTTAAAGAGTACTAAGCTATATTTATTTTTAACAAACGCACTACCCATGAATTGTCCTTTAAAAACCCAGGAAGACTTCCTTGTAGGGTGATCTGATTTCAGGCAAGTCATCTATTCATTACTGCACCCAATATTGGCTTGCAAAAATATCTGGTTGCCTTACACGGTCAACGAAGTGGAACTCATAGCATGATAAGAAGGGCTTATTCAGTATTATGCGAACAAAAAAAACCCTCTCTTTTTGTACCTCGGTAATATGTGTGCTGTCGTTTTCCACGAAGGAAATGTTTTAAAGAAGTTTGACGTGACACATGAATGAATATGTATGTCATTAACCGATGTTTTTTTTTTCCATTTCAACTTAAGTTCGTGCTTATATCCAATTACGGTTCAAGCACGCTGTCCTGGGTACACACCTCAGCTATCTGGGCTGTCTGTCCTCTCTACCGCCAACGATATGTGTATAGTTAATTTCATTTAAACTTATTTTCGTGCTTAAAACCAATTAAGTTTCAAGCACGCTGTCCTGGGCACACACACTTTAGCTATCTGGGATGTCTGGGTTAGTTGGTAGTTGTTTAGTGGTTAGTGAAAGAGAAGAGGGTGTAGTGGCCTTATAACTACCCACTGAGCCCTTAAGAACTCGCTTTGGGTTGGAGCCGGTACCGGGCTGCGAACCCTGTACCTACCAGCCTGTAGTCCGATGTCTTACCCACTGCGCCACCGAGACCGGTCGATGGTTTATGAATACACTAGTATAGATAGTTTGAGAAAATACTGTGTACACTATTTAATAAACAGTTACACGGCGTTCACCAATTAAATTGTACCCCCCCCCCCCCCACACACACACACACACACACACACACACACACACACACACACACACACATTGATATTAGTGTTTCATTATGAGACAGAATTACATTTTGTTGTTCAGGATCCATTTTCACAAAACATCGTTAGTTTACGTCTACGACTAGCAGTTATACTGGGTATACGTTTATATGTGTTTGGCATCTATTTCAGGCAGAAACTTATATCATTACGGTAGATAGAGCATTTTAAGGATGAAACAAAATGAAATATGTCTTTTTCAAACTACATTTGTTGCAATATAATAGTAGTAAGAATTGTGGTTTAATCGTAGATTTGCCGGCCTCGGTGGCGTCGTGATTAAGATCATCGGTCTACAGGCTGGTAGGTACTGGGTTCGGATCCCAGTCGAGACATGGTATTTTTAATCCAGATACCGACTCCAAACCCTGAGTGAGTGCTCCACAAGGCTCAATGGGTAGGTGTAAACCACTTGCACCGACTAGTGATCCATAACTGGTTCAACAAAGGCCATGGTTTATACGGTTTGTACTATTCTGCCTGTGGGAAGCGCAAATAAAAGATCCCTTGCTGCCTGTCGTTGAGTGACAAAATAAAATGAAATTTAACCTAGTACAAATATTACAACGGCCAGAAACACGTTTAATATACAGCCACTAATATATTATGTCTAAAAATGTAATTACAATCGTTAAAAAGTCTTTGTTAGTCGAACTGGCCTCGGTGGCGTCGTGGTAGGCCATCGGTCTACAGGCTGGTAGGTACTGGGTTCGGATCCCAGTCGAGGCATGGGATTTTTAATCCAAATACCGACTCCAAATCCTGAGTGAGTGCTCCGCAAGGCTCACTGGGTAGGTGTAAATCACTTGCTCAGACCAGTGATCCATAACTGGTTCAACAAAGGCCATGGTTTGTGCTATCCTGCCTGTGGGAAGCGCAAATGGAAAAGTAGCCCATGTAGTGGCGACAGCGGGTTTCCTCTCAAAATCTGTGTGGTCCTTAACCATATGTCTGACGCCTTATAACCGTAAATAAAATGTGTTGAGTGCGTCGTTAAATAAAACATTTCTTTCTTTCTTTCTTTGTTAGTCGATAACATCTTAAAAATGGCAGAAAACTAAGGAATGTCCCTTTAATAACTAATCAGTTAATTTGATGTTTAATTTTAATTTACTAAAATTAGATAATTTGTGTTTGCTTTTCTTAAAGGTCCGTTTACCATAATAATTTCCATAATTTTATCTCGTTAATGCATGCTTCTTTACATCACCATAGTTTGACACCCAATAGCCGATGTATTTTTCGTGATGGGGTGTCGTTAAACATTCATTCATTCATTCATTCATTCATACATCGGCCATACATATTTGACGCATTCATTTATTTTAAAGAAGGACCCTCCTCCTCAGTGTGAACACTGTCAGTGTACACTGACTGTGCGGCACATTTTGGTGGAGTGTGATCATCTCAAGCCGACAAGAAATGATATATTTGGCAACAGAAATGTTTTGGAATCATTTAAATTCCATCCAATGTTAATTGTAAAGTTTTTAAAACACTTTGACTTCTATACAAAATTTTAAGATATACTTAACTTGATTTTATATATTGTATTATACTTCCCCCCCCCCCCCCCCCAGCTCCTTACACTGTGGTTTTACACGAGTGTATATAAATATGTTCATATACTTACCATTTGTGACACCCAATAGCCGATATGTATTTTTGTGCTGGGGTGTCGTTAAACAAACATTCAATCAATCATTCATTCATTTTTATTCATTCATTCATTCATTCATTGTTTCTTACATAAACCCCAACCCAAACATCCACAAACCAAGTAAGTATTGTAAAATTTAACCTTTTAGACAATGTTCTACAAACTGTTCTTTACACTTTATTTAACTCAAAGGCTATTTTCTTAACAACAGTAGCGTTATGGTAAAGTGCTCGCTTGATGCGCGGTCGGTATACGACCACTGGGCTGTATTTCTCGTTCCAGCCAGTGAATCTCGACTGGCATATCAAAGGTCGTAGTATGTGCTATCATGTCTATTGGATGGTGAATATAAAAGAACCCTTGTTACTAATGGAAACAAATGTAACGGGTTTCCTCTCTAAGACTATATTTCAGAATTACCAGATGTTTGACATCCAATAACCGATGATTAATTAATCAATGTGCTCTAGTGGTGTCGTTAAACAAAACAAATTTTAATGTACATTATTACGTGCTTCGTTATTTTATGTTTATGTTTACTTCATCTCTTCCAGACGAGCGGTGGCGGCCATGATATTCTCTTGTCAGTGAACCCGTTCAAAGACCTGCCAATATACACAAACGAGGTACTAATACGTTTTCTATTAAGCATTGGTTCCATAACATCTATACACGTTGCCGAGAGATGCAGACTGAAATACAATTACAGCAGTTCTGCACCAAAACAGCTAATCGGCGACAGATCGAGAAAGTTGGCATCTGTCGGTCTGTGTTTCAGCCTTTTTTGCACCAAAACAGCTAATTGGCGACAGATCGAGAAAGTTGGCACCCGTTTTGAGTCGGTCTGTGTTGTAAATATTTTATGGAAACCAATATTTAAATTTCAACACGCACAGCACACAACAAAACACACACACACACAGAGGTAACATACACAGGCAACGGGCATACAACAAACACAGACACGTGACACAAATGCACGCTCATGCACACACGCGTACATATAGAACACACACAACACACAGAAAAAACACACACATACACACATAAACACACACACAGAAACACATACACACAAATACAGACACACCCTCAAACACACCCACATACACACACACACACACACATACGCACACATACATAGACCCACCCACCCACACACACACCCACCACCCACCATACACACACAGTCGCTAATTGTTCATATGTACTGCCCTATATTATGATATGATTGGTAAACTAGAGACTCTAACATAAATACTGTTTTGTTTAAATTGTAAATTCAGTTGTAAATCCAATACATTGCTTTTCAAATTTGAATTTAAACTGTTTGTTTCTTTAAAGAGTTTATTCCATGACAAATAATTGCCACATTTAAATTTGCATTATATTCACGTGGCTTGAGTATAATTGGTAACATTGTTAATATAGATTGTTTTATACAAACCTTTATGCAGTTATAATGAAGCAACTAAACATTCACGAATGATACACACTTTAGTCAGAAGCAAATAGTCAGTTATAACAGAACAAAGGAAAGGTTTCTAGGTTCTATATTTCTTTTCTATTTTTGTAATAAGAAAAAAACAAAAAAACCCTATAAAATTAATTTAATATAATACTCGATAGTATAATTGTAAAATACCCCATTTATTTGTGAAGCTGTCTTAAAGGGACATTCCTGAGTTTACTACATTATAAGATGCTTCTCTTAAAGGGACATTCCTGAGTTTACTACATTATAAGATGCTTCTCTTAAAGGGACATTCCTGAGTTTACTACATTATAAGATGTTTCTCTTAAAGGGACATTCCTGAGTTTACTACATTGTAAGATGTTTCTCTTAAAGGGACATTCCTGAGTTTACTACATTGTAAGATGCTTCTCTTAAAGGGACATTCCTGAGTTTACTACATTATAAGATGTTTCTCTTAAAGGGACATTCCTGAGTTTACTACATTATAAGATGTTTCTCTTAAAGGGACATTCCTGAGTTTACTACATTGTAAGATGCTTCTCTTAAAGGGACATTCCTGAGTTTACTACATTATAAGATGTTTCCGACTTAACAAATATTTCTACGATTAAACATATTAAATACATTTTCTTGTTTAGAATATCAGTGTTTGCATATTCAATGTGTTTCTGGTCGTCTTAATATTTGTAAGAAACCCAAACTGGATTTTGTCTTCAAATAATTTCGTACGTACGAAACAATATATTTTAGGAAATAAAATGAAATTTAACCTAGTACAAGTATTAGAACGATCAGAAACACGTTTAATACACAGCCACTAATATTTTAAGCAGAAAAATATATTTGATATGCAATTACAATCGCTAAAAAGTCTCTGTTAGTCGATAACATCTTAAAAAGTGCAGCAAACTCAGGAATGTCCCTTGAGTAAATATATGTTTTGATATTTCTGTACAATTTTATTCTAGTAACAATTTCATCAATATTTGGCTTCATTTTAGCAGCGGTATATATGTGTTTTACTTATTATAAGTAAAAAATTCAGTAGCAGATTTTCATTTGGATTAGCAAGTAAAACAGTACATAGGTTTATATTTATTGTTTTGCTAGTTTTCGTTTTAAACCAATTTAAGCTGCTGCTACTAATAGTTTTTATTGCGGACTGAAAATATGCTGCCGAAAATGTTACCATATAATATTATGCGTTTAATGCTTGGCACACACCTACGCATTAACGCTGACTCGACGATTCGACTGTCCAGTCGGCAGTAGTCTGAAAAAAAAAGAAAAAAAGAAAAAAAAGTAGTCTGAAAATGTGCACCTACACACACCAGCCGACGTGACAGTCTAAGCGGGGCAACAGTGGAGATTAACCGATTAACGCCGACATCACTGTCGCCACTTTGTGAAGTCAGCGTTAATTGGTATGTGTGTGTCAAGCATTAATACCAAAATATTAACGATTCCACTGTATTGAATTTGTTTTAGTATCACAAGAAGTACGGCTGGAAGACACTGACTTCTAAAGATGAACCACACATTTTCGCCATCACTACAAAAGCTTATAAACGACTGCGGGAGACAGAGAAAAATCAAGTGAGATATTATATATATATATATATATATGTATGTGCATGTGCATGTGCGTGTGCGTGTGCGTGTGCGTGTGCGTGTGCATGTGTATAAGTATGTATATGTGTATGTGTATGTGTATGTGTATGTGTATGTGTATGTGTATGTGTATGTGTATGTGTATGTGTATGTATATATATATGAAGAGTTCAGGCGCAAAACGCGATATAAACCATTTTCTTTCTTTTTTATAGTTAAAGCCATTATTGTATGTCAGTAAGGGCTAATTATAGGCCCGCTGATTTACCACAAAACGCGATTGATCCTTATGAAATTTTATTGGGTAAATCCCCCCTTTTTTTATTTTTTTTTCAAAACGCGATATACGGCAATTAAAAAGAATCACTTTTACTGAAAATAAAAAAATGGATATATCGCGTTTTGCGCCTAAACTCTTCATATACAATGTATATATATAATTTTACATAAAAACGTGTTTTAAGGTATCTGGAAATTAATAAAATAATATCAGGACGGTAACACCACAAACCGAGACGGGTCGACAGCAAACATATTACTGGGAAACGCCAAATAGAGACTGAGTTTGCAAATTCGACTGTTGCGTTACAATTTCTCCGAGTTGTAAGAAAGCTCAGACTAGCAATTGGACAGTCGTAGAATTCGAGAGATCGGCGAGTTGGCCAAATCCGTCGTGACAGTTGGTAGTGTAATCCACACTAGGCGACAAAAGCAGGATCCTGCGGCTGGGAGGCAACATGCAGGATCCAGGAAATATTTTGTGAAGTGAGTCGTTGGGGTTACGGACGAAAAACATAGTTAATATACAGCCACTGGTATTTTATGTAGGACAAATGTATTTAATATGTAATATTATCACTAAAACATCTCAGATAATAGGTTGGAACGAGAAAACGAATCAGTTGAATGGATCCACCTAGGAGATTCGATCCTGTGATGGAAGCACATCAAGCGAGCACTTCAGGGACGTCAGAATGCGAACATGTACTTTCAAAGAATAATACTTAATGCGAGGAACTCTAAGCATATAATTTTACAGAAATATTGCAAAAATTACTTTGAGAATAAAGTACGTGTAAAAGAACTGTGCTGGTAAAATACATATGAAAGATGCCTTGATGCATTTGGACAAATGTAGCACGTATCCTCTGATGACTATGTGTAAACATTACGAAATGTTTAACATCCAATAGCCAATGATTAATTAATCGATATGCTCTAGTGGTGTCGTTAAACAAAACAAAGATTTTAAAGAAGCCGTAGATTGGTTTACTGGCGTATGTACTGGTGCACGTTATAAAATGGCAGTCCTCATGCAGTGAAAATAGTAGGGGACGGGTCGTAGCCCAGTGGTAAAGCGCTCGCTTGATGCGCGGTCGGTTTGGGATCGATCCCCGTCGGTGGGCCCATTGGGCTATTTCTCGCTCCAGCCAGTGCAGCACGACTGGTACATCAAAGGCCGTGGTATGTGCTATCCTGTCTATGGGATGGTGCATATAAAAGATCCCTTGCTGCTAATCGAAAAGAATAGCCCATGAAATGGCGACAGCGGGTTTCCTCTCTTAATATCTGTGTGGTCCTTAACCATATGTCCGACGTCATATAACCGTAAATAAGATGTGTTGAGTGCGGTGTTAAATAAACCATTTCCTTCCTTCAAAATAGTAGCTAGTGGTGTCCTCATACCAGCAAAATCAGCTAATCGTGCGTTCCATAAAATGGTAGTCCTCATACAGTCAGTTAAAATCAGCTATTGTTGCACGCTATAAAATGACAGTCCTCCTATAGACAAGATCAACTATTTGTGTGTGCGCTATAAAATGGCAGTCCTCTTACAAGCAAAATCAGCTATTGGTGCGTGCTACAAAATGGCAGTCCTCATAGAGGCAAGATCAGCTATTGGTGTGTGCTACAAAGTGGCATTCCTCACAAGTCAAGATCAGCTATTGGTGCGTGCTACATTTGCACTTTCTTTTCTTCCAGGTGGTGTTGGTCACTGGAGAGTCAGGATCGGGAAAGACGGAGAACACGAAGCTGATGGTGAAACACCTGATATCGATGTGTGGCAGCAATTCACCTGACTTGGCCAGAGAAATCATTGAGGTCAGTTTACGGGAGGTAGCCCAGTTGTAAAGCGGTCGGTTTGGGGTCGATCCCCGTCGGTGGGCCCATTGGGCTATTTCTCGCTCCAACCAGTGTACCACGACTGGTATATCAAAGGTCGTGGTATGTGTTAGCCTGTCTGTGAGATGGTGCATATAAAAGATTCGTTGCTACTAATGGCAGAGGGCGTGCGCTACAACAGCTTGCTCTGAATGTTCACGTAAAGCCCTAGGACCTGACCTAATGGCACACAAAAAAAGAATGTAGCGGGTTTCCTCTTTAAGACTATGGCAAAATTACAATTGTTTGACATCCATTGGCCGATGATTAATAAATCAATGTACTCTAGTGGTTTCGTTAAACAAAACAAACGTTCAACTTTAATTATACATTTTAACAATCAGTACTAATGTTATCTTTTAACATTCACTACTAATGTTATCTTTTAACATTCACTACTAATGTTATCTTTTAACATTCACTACTAATGTTATCTTTTAACATTCACTACTAATTATATCTTTAACATTCACTACTAATGTTATCTTTTAACATTCACTACTAATTATACATTTTAAAAACCAGTACTAATGTTATCTTTTAACATTCACTACTGATGTTATCTTTTAACATTCACTACTAATTATATCTTTTAACATTCACTACTAATGTTATCTTTAAACATTCACTACTAATGTTATCTTTAAAGATTGACTACTAATCATATCTTTTAACATTCACTACTAATTATATCTTTTAACATTCACTACTAATGTTATCTTTTAACATTCACTACTAATTATATCTTTTAACATTCACTACTAATGTTATCTTTAAACATTGACTACTAATCATATCTTTTAACATTCACTACTAATTATATCTTTTAACATTCACTACTAATGTTATCTTTTAACATTCACTACTAATTATATCTTTTAACATTCATTACTAATTATATCTTTTAACATTCACTACTAATGTTATCTTTTAACATTCACTACTAATTATATCTTTTAACATTCACTACTAATTTTATCTTTTAAAATTCACTACTAATTATATCTTTTAACAATCCGTATTAATTATATCGTTTTTTACAATCAGTACGAATTATATCTTTTAAAAATGAATCAGTACGAATTATATTTTTAACAATAAGTACTAATTAGATATTTTAACAATCAGTACTAATTATATATTTTAACAATCAGTACGAATTATATTTTTAACAATAAATACTAATTAGATATTTTAACAATCAGTACTAATTATATATTTTAACAATCAGTACGGATTATATTTTTAACAATAAGTACTAATTATATCGTTTAACCATCTTTTTTAATTTTGTCGTTTAACAGTCAGTACTAAATTTTTATTTTAACAATCACAACTAATTATATATTTCAACAATCACAACTACTTATATATTTTAACAATCAGCACTAATTATTATCAGGGGTTGAAATTGACTGAAATTCCTACACTTGTTTTTCTCTCCCGAATTAAAACGTTCCGGACCAAACATGATTATATATTATAATTATTAAAAATAATAATGAAAGAAGATATAAACGGAAGGTCAGCTTTTGTTGCCCAATAAAAGCACGATGTAACTATGAGCTGTTTTTGTATTTACCATAGTTTGGCACCCAATAGTCGATGCCTGACGCCATATAACCGTAAATAAAATGTGTTGAGTGCGTCGTTAAATAAAACATTTCCTTCCTTCCAATAGCCGATGTATTTTTCGTGTTGGGGTGTCGATATTCTTTCTATCTATTTTAAAAAGGAGACATGATGTAGTGGAAAAAGTAACTTGTTTATAATATGGTAATACAGGTCGAGTATTACAAAGAATACGTACAAGATTATCGTTTCTACGCTGTCAGCAGTGTTGAATAGACCAATGAGCAGCTCTCCTCGATTCATCTCGTCCTTCATTTTCTGTTTCTATAGGACTTTACCGGCCTCAGTGGCCTTGTGGTTAGGCCATTGGTCTACAGGCTGGTAGGTACTGGGTTCGGATCCCAGTCGAGGCATGGGATTTTTAATCCAGATACCGACTCCAAACCCTGAGTGAGTGCTCCGCAAGGCTCAATGGGTAGGTGTAAACCGCTTGCACTGACCAGTGATCCATAACTGGTTCAACAAAGGCCATTGTTTGTGCTATCTTGCCTGTGGGAAGCGCAAATAAAAGATCCCTTACTGTCTGTCTTAAAATAGTAGCCTATGTGGCGACAGCGGGTTTCCTCTAAAAAACCCAGTGTCAGAATGACCATATGTTTGACGTCCAGTAGCCGATGATAAGATAAAAAAAATCAATGTGCTCTAGTGGCGTCGTTAAATAAAACAAACTTTACTTTACTATAGGACTTTAACAAAATAGACTGCGTCCAATGTGGCCCCCCCCCCCCCCCCCCCCCCCCTCCAAAAAAAAGTCTGTCTCTTTAAACTGAATGATATTCCGAGTTGATTCCTAGAGAATGGCTGTGTCCATTTCAAGCATGTGCATGAAGATAATGGTTGCCATTGTTCTGTTCTGTCAGTCTTTTCTGTAATCCTTTATTTGTTCAATTGTTTTTATATATATCGAGCTGCGGACCATGTACCTTTCAGCCTTATGTCCGATGGCTTAACCACGACACTACAGAGGCCGGTCGTTAAACATTCCTTTCCTCTCCTGTTATACAGGTTAACCCCTTGCTGGAGGCGTTCGGAAACGCCAAGACTGTCCTCAACGACAACTCCAGCAGATTCGCCAAGTACCTGGAGATCGGCTTTGACGACAAGTTTCAAATTACTGATGGTAAGAATTCGTTAAAGGGACAGTCCCTAGTTTCAACCCGTGAAAATTAACACTAAGTTTAGTTAATCTACAAACCTGCAACACATTTGGATAAAGTTACAATTGAGTGGAACACGAGTCTGTGACTTTAAAATGGTAAAATACCCTCTAAAAATAGACTAAAACTCGACTCCATAACAACTGTTACTTCTCAGACGCACGTGCGTTTATAAAAATATGAGAAATGCATTTTGTGATATAGTAAACACCAGGATGACCAAACACACTTCGAATGTACGGATATGTATAATTTAAACAATAAAATCTAAGTATAGTATGATTTCAGTGATAATAAACGGCTCTAATAGTAAAGAATATACCTTTGTGTTTAAAAACTAGGGTATGTTCCTTTAACAACTAGACTAAAACTTGAATCAATACCCGCTACTTCTCAGACGCACGTGCGTTTTTAAAAATATGAAAACTGCATTTTGTGATATTAGAAACATCATGATGACCAGAAACACTTTGGTTCTATGGAAATGGATAATCTAAACAATAAAATATAAGTAATATTTCATTTCTGTGATCATAAACGGCTTTAATGGTAAAAAAATATGCATCAGTGTTTAAAAACTAGGGTCTGTCCCTTTAATGTGAACTGCGCAGGTAAGCAGGTGATCTTGTGGACTGACTCTTTTACAGCCACCATCAGAGACTACATGCTTGAGAAGTCGAGAGTGGTGTCGCATTCAGAGGGCGAGGCAAATTTCCACGTCTTTTACTCATTTCTCGCTGGCCTGGACGAGAACGAAAAGAAAGACTTCAAACTGGATTCAGCCAATTTCAGGTGAAACAGAACAAACAAACAAAACAAAACACCTCTGCCTCCCAACTCCCCCTCCACAAAAACAAACAAACAAACAAACAACAACAACAAAAACAAAACAACCCACAAACAAAAACGGAAAAACTGCTTAACAAAACAACACAGCAAAAGCAAAAAAAACCCCAAAACAACCAAAAAAAACCCTCCCAAACCCCAAATCCACAAATAAAAAAAAAAAAAAATGCCCCTCCAAACCACACAAAACAAATAAAACCTACCCAACAAACAACAAGAGCAACAATAAAACAGAAACAAACAGTAAAACCTCAAATCAAATAAACAAATAAAATACACAAACAAAATAACAAAAACAACAAAAAACAAAGTACAAACAAAAAGACCCCCTCCCCCCCAAAAAACCCACCCCAGACTGACAGACCACCCCAAAAAAAAAAAAAAAAACAAAAAAAAAAAAAAAAAAAAAAAAAAAAACACCCCTCAAACCCACCCCCCAAAAAAACAACAACAAAAAACCCCAAACAAACAAACAACAACAACAACAACAAAACCACACAAAAGAACCCCGAATGAATGCACGTTTAAAGACAGCATGGAAAATACATCGGCTAATGGGTGTCAAACTACTACATGTAGCGAAAACATGAAACATGAAAACATGTAGCGGGTTTCCTGTCTTTGACTGCGTCAAAACATTACCATATGTTTGACATCCAATAGCCGATGATCACTAAATCGATGTGCTCTGGTGGTGTCGTTAAACAAAACAAACTTTACTGTTTATGCTTCACGCCGACGGCATCATTTAATTTTTCATGGTTTAATGTAAGACACTTTACTCATTAAGGGGCGGGGTATATCCCACTTGTAAATCGTTTGCTTGATGTGCGGTAGGTCTAGGATCGACCCCCGTCGCTGGAACCACTGGGCTATTTCTCTTTCCAGTCAGTGCAACACGACTGGTATATCAAAGGCAGTGGTATGTGTTATCATGTCTGTATGATGGTGCATTATAAAATACCCCTTGCTACTAATGGACAAAAATGTAGCGAGTTTCCTCTCTAAGATTATATGTAAAACATTCTAAATGTTTGCAATACAATAGCCTATGATTAAAATGTAAATGTGCTCTAGTGGTGTCGTTAAACAAAACAAACTTATTTTTTGTTTGCCATCCAATAGCCTATAATTAATAAATAATTGTGCTCTAGTGGTGTCGTTAAACAAACACAAACCTTTAACCTTTACTCTTTGTTTTAGAATTGCACCTAAGCCATATCCCAAGAGGAAGGAAGAACTTGTCCGGGATTTCAAACAGCAACTACATGTCATGCAGATGATAGGCTTGTCAGAAGAGGTTCGTGTTTACACTACACCAGTTTAATACCAGGGTTTCCCCCTGCGGTAAATCTGCACAAGCTAGACTAGCTTATTTGACTAACCCCAACCTGTTCACTGCCTATGTTCTGGGGGCAATACATCTTTAAAAAAAAGAAAAAGAAAAAAAAGTTTAAACAATGAGAAATGTGTTGCAAAGAAATGACAAAATACACACACAAACAGAGAGAGAGAGAGAGAGAGAGAGAGAGAGAGAGAGAGAGAGAGAGAGAGAGAGAGAGAGAGAGAGAGAGAGAGAGAGAGAGAGAGAGAGAGATTTGTTGATTTTTTTATTTATTTATTTATTTATTTATTTATTTATTTATTTTATAATTTTATTATTTATCTGAAAATGATACAACGGCAGTTACAGAATATTTCTAGGATGGGCATGCAGCATCAGGGGTATACGAACCTTCGATATTATACAATCTACTAACATGCAAAATATATATATCTTTCAGGAAATAGGCAACGTGAAGGCAATACTGGCATCCATTCTACACATTACCAACATTACGTTCAACACGGCCAAGAACAATGCAGTGGAAGTGAAAGATGAATTTCCCATGATTTACGGTAGATATTTGTATATGACTATGGAAAGAAATAATGGATCACACCAACACTAAGAGGAGAGAGTGACTGCAACCAAAACCCTCATCCATAGACGTTAACTGTGTTAATGCCACTCACTCTCGCATTAGAGAGATAGTCAATATCACATTTTGTAACATTTAATCTGACATTACTGACAGTCAATCCCACATTACTGGTATTCAGTCTGACATTACTGATATTTAATTTCATATTACTGACATTCAATCTCACATTACTGAAATTCAATCTTACACTACCGACATTCAATCTCACATTACTGATATTCAATCACACATTACTGAAATTCAATCTTACACTACCGACATTTAATCTTACATTACTGATATTCAGTCTCACACTATTGACATTAAATCTCTCATTACTGATATTCAGTCTCACATTACTGATATTCAATATCACATTACTGACATTAAATCTCACATTACTGATATTCAATCCCATATTACTGCCATTCAATCTCACATTACTGATATTCAATCTCACATTACTGATATTCAATCCCATATTACTGCCATTCAATCTCACATTACTGATATTCAATCTCACATTACTGATATTCAATCTCATATTACTGATCAGTAATTTCACATTACTGATATTTAGTCTCATATTACTGATCAGTATTTTCACATTACTGATATTCAGTCTCATATTACTGATCAGTAATCTCACATTACTGATATTCAATCTCATATTACTGATATTCAATCTCATATTACTGCCATTTAATATCACATTACTGACATTCAATCTCACATTACTGATATTCAATCCCATATTACTGCCATTTAATATCACATTACTGACATTCAATCTCACATTACTGATATTCAATCTCATATTACTGATCAGTAATCTCACATTACTGATATTCAATCTCATATTACTGATCAGTAATTTCACATTACTGATATTCAATAATTATGTCTAAAGGTATCAGTCACATATTCCAAACGACTAGTCCTAATAAGACTTAAATCAAGGGTTCCTTTGGTAACTCGATTTAATCGACAGCTATTAAATTATAATTTCAAAGATGACTACCATAACAGAAATGTCTGGCTATCACTCATAAAAACAACTAAACAAACAACATAACACAAATGCAGTGTATTAATTTGTATTGGCATATTTTGGCCACAGCTTAAAGGGACATTCCTGAGTTTGCTGCATTGTAAGATGTTTCCGACTAATAAAATATTTCTACGATTAAATTTACATATTAAATATATTTTCTTGTTTAGAATATCAGAGTCTATATATTCAATGTGTTTCTGGTCGTCTTAATATTTGTAAGAAGCTCAAACTAGATTTTGTCTTCAAATAATTTCGTACGTACGAAAATATTTTATTTTAGGAAAATAAAATGAAATTTAACCTAGTACAAATATTAGAACGATAAGAAACACGTTTAATATACAGCCACTAATATTTTATGCAGAAAAATATATTTGATATGTAATTACAATCGTTAAAAAGTCTCTGTCAGTCGATAACATCTTAAAAATTGCAGCAAACTCAGGAATATTGCTAGACAACAAATCGGTGTCTACTGAATATGATTTAAAAACTTTACTTTTTTCAATTACAGCGGCGACGATGTTAGAAATAGACTTGCAACAATTTGCAAAGTTTCTTGTCATCAGGAAAATAACCGTTAGTGGTGAGTATTAAACTGAACTGTAACAGCAATCCTTTTATAATGTTCAATTTAAAAACCGCTAAATATTTAACATTTAGACTAGAGTCATTCATAGTTGCCTCACCGCAAACTATCATAAAATCAACTGAAACCACTGACGAAAAGCCAAGACCTAACCCACCAACCATACCTGTTTTTTTCCATTACCTTTTATAGTTGTGTTGTGTAACCCCATAGACTCATAGATAGAGTGCCCCAGCCCACCCCCCACCCGCCCCCAATACAAAATCCTGTCTACGACAATAACTAACTGGAACACATCTTGTGACTAGCACAACGGTCCAATAGGGACGCCATTTTCAAAATGACCGGCCTCGGTGACGTCGTGGTTAGGCCATCGGTCTACAGGCTGGTAGGTACTGGGTTCGGATCCCAGTCGAGGCATGGGATTTTTAATCCAGATACCGACTCCAAACCCTGAGTAAGTGCTCCGCAAGGCTCAATGGGTAGGTGTAAACCACTTGCACCGACCAGTGATCCATAACTGGTTCAACAAAAGCCATGGTTTGTGCTATCCTGCCTGTGGGAAGCGCAAATAAAAGATCCCTTGCTCCCTGTCGTAAAAGAGTAGCCTATGTGGCGACAGCGGGGTTCGTCTAAAAAAAAAACAGTGTCAGAATGACCATATGTTTGACGTCCAATAACCGATGATAAGATAAAAAATCAATGTGCTCTAGTGGCGTCGTTAAATAAAACAAACTTCTTCTTCTTCATTTCTTTCTTTTTTCCAAATGACGGCATTGATTTTGTCAAAATTAATTTACGATATATATCTTCACTCCCAATACTGATTTTTATGTTTTTGTTATACTGGCAACTACAGTGTCAAGTTTACATTCTCAATTTTATTATACTGTTACTATAGTGTCAACTCCTTATATATTCCGACTATTTTATTATAATGTTGACTATATTGTAGATTTTGCAAACTGGCTATTTCATTATATTGCTGATTTTAAGGTAATATTAATACAATCTGGCTATTTTATTATATCGCTGACTATAAGGTTCTAAATGTCACAAACAGGCTAATTAATCATAGTATATTATTAAATATAGAGTCAAAATTAAATTACTAAACTATTTCATTAGACTCTTGACAAATAGGTCGAACTAGACATGTTAGAGCCATATGCAGGTTTCGCTCGTTTAAAACAACCCGTTGTGAGATGAATGGTATCTAACGGTCACTCATCTATTATTCTCTATATAACATTCATTGTGGGTTCCATTTGAAATTTATGAAACTCGTTTGGAATTTGTTTCAAATCCCTCCAGGAACGGCGAAATCGAGTAGACATTTGGGGGGGGGGGGGTGTGCTGACTGAGATCGAGGGCGGAAAGTAAAGTTTCTAGGCGATTCGGGTGGGGGGTATGCTTCCCCGTAAAAGTTTGAAAACTAGATGTCCTGAAATGCATTTCCTGCATTCTACAAGTAAAATTCACCTCTTCCTTATGATTTACTACCAATAATATTTTTGATTCAAAATTATGGGAGGGGGGGGGGGTGTGCTAGAGCCCACAGCCCCCCCCCCCCCCCCCCAACTACTCCGCTGTCCTTACCCTCGCTCGGGGAATAAAAATATCCTTAAACTATTTTCATAAATTCCGTATGGCACACTCGCTCA
The DNA here is from genome assembly GCF_016097555.1 of Gigantopelta aegis. Taxonomy (NCBI): domain Eukaryota; kingdom Metazoa; phylum Mollusca; class Gastropoda; order Neomphalida; family Peltospiridae; genus Gigantopelta; species Gigantopelta aegis. Next base: position 4,767,818 of record NC_054709.1, read on the forward strand.
TGCAATAATCCATACAATTATACTGTTGACTACAGGGTCAGTAGTTTACCTACTGCATGTTTTGGTTTGTTGTGTCCAGGGGAGGTGATAGACTGCCTTAACAGCAAGGAAAAGGCGGACGAGGTGAGGGACGCGGTGGCCAAGATGTTGTACGAGCGACTGTTCGGCTGGCTTGTTCGGCAGATCAACGTAGCTCTTCACAAACCAAACTCTCGGTAAATACTTCTTTTATTACCCATATGGGCCTGACTATACAAGGTAATATTATTTCGATCTCATTAGGTCAACGTATCTCGGCACACTCCAAACTCTTGGTAAAAACATAGAGGATAATAAACGAATTACCATTTATTACCACATTTACCTGTCCTGGGTGAAATAATGCAGTGGCATAGCGTGATCTGGACCTGGGGGTGGGGTGGGTGGGGGTGGGGGTGGGGGGTGGGGGGGTGGGGTGGTGGAGTGGGATGTGGGGGTGGGGAGGTAGGGGGGGAGGGGGGTTCGAATATGAACCAAGTGGACCTTTTTCTATTTTGTTATGGCACCACCAGAAACTCCAAATGTATAAACCTGTATGTTTTAGTTCTGAAAGCGGACCATTTGCTTCAGCGGTGTGTGTGTGTGTGTGTGTGTGTGTGTGTGTGTGTTCTTCCGAACCCACCGAATCCACCTAGCCTACGCCCCTGTAATGTTCACTTGTTACGAGCTTTAACGAGTGACAAATGAAAATTTAATTCACGTGGGATATAAATTATATAATAACTGATTCCGAGTTTGTTATTCTATATATTACCCAGCTATTTTTTTCCTCTAAAAGCTTTTTATTTTTGATGTACGTAAATGTACAAATAGCCTATATAGAAACGATGTAAAAACACTGTTCTGAGTATTGCTTTAACTTTGTATTTTTATCACGTTCTTAGAAAATTTCCAAAAGTTCTATTTATTTTCTTTAAAAATATATATAACGAATTGCATTAAAATAGCATTTTATTACAAATTTAACAGTGGAAACAGAGAGCCGTAAACGCGAACTCTTTAAACTATGTGACGTCATTCTTCTATAGTACCGGCATGACCATTGGTTTGTAAGCGTCAAATCGGTCAATAGTATTGTTCGTTACCACAATGCAGAATATTTCTCACTGAGAAAATATGACGGCTGGGGTAATACTTATTTTTGTTACACATATGTACACAAATATACAGTGTAATATTTTTTCGATCTCAGCACAGTGTGCTTGTACTGCCGCTGACTACGACGTTTGGTTGGTTGTTTGCCACAGCCGGAACGTCACTTTCATTGATATGTTTCCATTCATGCATCAGATTACTACGATCTTTCGCATCTAAAACGAACGCACTATAATCATGTATGCGGAGTTTAAAAATTCTACATGCTTTTAAATGGCTTCAACAATTGGCTTTAGTGGCATAAACAAACTTGTTATATGTTTTAATTGTGTATTACCGATATGAGCAGAGAGAAGCGGGGAAAGAAAAAGTATCTTTCCCTAGAGAAATAAAAAAATAAAAAAAATTATCCCCCCACCCCCCAACTGTTAGACAACAACAAACAACAGTAACTATTTTTGATCCATGCCAACCACTAACTTACGTCATCAGTGATACATACGTCACAGCTGTGACGCAACACTGTCTCTTGTTCTCAACTTGCAAACTTGTTTTCAATAATAGTATCGTTTGAAAATCTTCTATAAAACGATACATTGACAATGAGTAATAAATACAATGACTAACTCGATACTCGGCAATACCGTTTATCTTGCAGGATGGCATTAGTTACTTGTTGACATGACTGACACCATGGACAACGTGATTGGATGTATTACAAAGGGGTTGTTTGTTGCCTAACAGTTGTGATGTAAACAGGGGCGTAGCGTGATCTGGACCTTGAAGGGGGGGGGGAGGGGGAGGTTTCGAATATGAACCATGTGGACCCTTTTTGTATTTTGTTTTGCACCACCAGAAACTTCATATGTATAAACCTGTATGTTTAGTTCTGAAAGCGGACCCCCCCCCCCCCCCCCGCATACGCTCACCCACCTCCCGCCTACGCCCCTGGTAAAAGCATATAGTGAAGCACTGATAATGATGTCAAAACGTAAAGTATTACCTCTTTATAATTATATTATTTCAATTTTTTTTTAAATAGGGCCAATACTGCTGGTTCCATTGGAATTCTGGACATCTGTGGGTTTGAGAGTTTACCGAACAATGGGTTAGAGCAACTGTGTATCAACATCGTGAACGAAAAGTTCCAAATGTTCATGAACGACCAGATGTTTCGCCGAGAGAAGGAAATCTATGAAAGTGAAGGTCTGGAGTGGGAGGCGCCGGAGTACACCAACAACCAGGAGATTGTCGACATGTTCTTCAAGGTAAGTGGATTGGTCGGTTCAGTGTAGTAGGTACCGGGTTCGTATTCTGGGACCGTCGTCTATCCAGTTGTAACATAATTTAACAGATCAATGAGAAGATGTAATGCCACTAAACCTCTCTCTCTCTCTCTCTCTCTCTCTCTTCTCTCTCTCTCTCTCTCTCTCTCTCTCTCTCTCTCTCTCTCTCTCTCTCTCTCTCTCTCTCACACACACACACACACACACACACTCTCTCTCTCTATCCCTATACCTCTACCCCTATATAGTAGTAGTAGTAGCAATAGTAGCAGAAGTAGTAATAGTTGAAGTAATAGTAGTAGTAATAGTAGTAGTATAAATAGTAGTAGAAGTAGTACATGACGTAATAGTAATAGTTATTGTAGCAGATGTAGAAGTAGCAGCAGTAAAGAAGTTTTACTAGAAGTAGTAGTAGTAGCTATATAAGAGCGGAAATCTTTGTCTACTAATCCTATTTGGTGGCAGGCAAAACTTCCGTGTTTTCCTTATAGTCATATCTGAATGTCATAGAGAGCGATTACAATTATCATTATAACCGCCCAAACGTTCGGTTGAAAGGCGTGTTAATATATATTTGGCCGTTCCAGTTGCTGCCAACTTCCGACGCCTGTATTCAGTGAAGGGGCGAGACGTAGACCAGTGGTAAAGCGCTTGCTTGATGCGCGGTCGGTTTGGGTTCGATCACCGTCAGTGGGCCCATTGCGCTATTTTTCGCTCCAGCCAGTGCACCACGACTGGTATATCAAAGGCCGTGGTATGTGCCATCCTGTCTATGGGATAGTGCATATAAAAGATCCCTTGCTTCTAATCGAAAAGAGTAGCCCATGAACTGGCGACAGCGGGTTTTCTCCCTCAATATCTGTGTGGTCCTTAACCATATGTCCGACGCCATATAACCGTAAATAAAATGTGTTGACTGCGTCGTTAAATGAACCATTTCCTTCATTTCCTTCCTTATTCAGTTACATACTTGTTGTTGTTTTTTATTTTAGCAGCGCACGGGAATCTTGTCCTTGATAGACGAAGACACTAAATTCCAGCAGGCCACGGATGAAACGCTCGTTCGCAAACTTGACGATCGTTTTAGCGGAAGCGTTCACTATCACAAGACAAAGGGAGCGCATCCGGAGTTCTTCATTCATCACTTCGCTGGCTCGGTACAATCTCGTTTTATATACTCAACGCAATTAATTAATGGCCAGTAGTGGTTTTATATACTCAACGCAATTAATTAATGGCTAATATTCGTTTTATATACTCAACGCAATTAATTAATGGCCAGTAGTCGTTTTAATTTAGCAATGCATTGCTGGTGTCATATTAAAGGGACATTCCTGAGTTTGCTGCATTGTAAAATGTTTTCGACTAATAAAATATTCTACGATTAAACTTACATATTAAATATATGTTTTTGCTTAGAATATCAGTGTCTGTATATTCAATGTCTTTGTGGTCGTCTTAATATTTGTAAGAGGCCCAAACTGGATTTTGTCTTCAAATAATTTCGTACATACGAAACAAATGTTTTCGGAAATAAAATAAAATTTACGCTAGTACATATATTAGAACGACCAGAAACACGT
>NC_054709.1:4776820-4849320 GCF_016097555.1 Gigantopelta aegis
GTGGTTAGATATCTTTACCACTGGATTACCTCCCTTTTTATTTTATTAAGTTAAAAATTTGTCTCGGAAAAATCTCAATTTCTTTGTAGATAATGACACTTTTCAAGAAAATATAAAATTTCAAATCGTATTAATTTACCATAGAGAACCCTTTCCAAAAATATTTATGTGGAGTGATTTCTTCCATATTGGTTGTGACGGAGCAAATACTGAATCAAGCAATTGGCGGAGAGATCTAATGAAGCGAGGAAGGTCTGTTGTGGGATTGTGTTCCAGCACGAATTGACCAGTCTCTGCGATCAGTAAAACACACACCAAGCTGAGATGGCAGAACGCCTTGTCTGTGTACTGTGGGATGTTTGTGATGGAAGTGGTCAATATTGGATGGAAGTTAGAGTCTTTCTCTACAGAAATTATAGATGACTGTTGTGTGCTGTAATTAAAATCACACAGCTTGCTGAAATTGGAAGAGGGAGAGGGAGGTAGAGAGAGAGGGAGGGAGGGAGGGAGGGAGGGAGAGAGAGAGAGAGAGAGAGAGAGAGAGAGAGAGAGAGAGAGAGAGAGAGAGAGAGAGAGAGAGAAGAGAGAAAGGGAGAGATAGAGGGAGGGAGGGAGGGAGAGAGAGAGAGAGAGAGAGAGAGAGAGAGAGAGAGAGAGAGAGAGAGAGAGAGAGAGAGAGAGAGAGAGAGAGAGAGGGAGGGAGGGAGGGAGGGAGAGATAGAGATTGAGAGAGAGAGAGAGAGAGGGAGAGGGAGAGAGAGAGAGAGAGAGAGAGAGAGAGAGAGAGAGAGAGAGAGAGAGAGAGAGAGAGAGAGAGAGAGAGAGATTTTGCTCTGTCTGTCTATCCACTACATGTATGTATTTTATGTCAGTCCGCCTGTCCCACATAATGTTTTATTGTTTACCGAATAAAACAAAAGTGCATCCCCTCAGAATACGGAGCTCAAATTTTGTATATAGTTTTTATCATTATACAATTACAAATAACGTTTTGACTTTTATGGAAATTGCTCGCTCCAGACAGTGCACAACGACTGGTACATCAAAGGTCGTGGTATGAGCTACCCTGTCTATAGGATGGTGCATATAAAGGATCCCTTGCTACTGATGGAAAAATGTAGCAGGTTTCCTCTCTAAGACTATATGCGAAAGTTTACCAAAATTTTTACATGCAATAGCCGATGATTAATATGTCAATGTGCTTTAGTGGTTTTGTCAAACAAAACAAACTTCGTTTTAATGGGAATTTATTCAAGGGCCACAACTCTGTCAAATATGGAATTTATCAATTCTGAACGTGAACTGTTTTAACATGCCGCTATACCACCAAGGTTTCTGGCATGCCCGTCACGGGTCCGGTCTCTGGATAGCCAGGGATCTGACCCGGGATAGAATTGCTTCACCAGTACTCTCTCAATGCTTGCTTTGTTTATTTATTTAATTTTATTATTTGTTTATGTGTTTTGTAATCTTTTGTTACTTTCAGAATTCCATGCAGGAATTACTCACTAGAATGGAGACCGCAGAAGCTCGATTCGTGAGGTATTGTTTCGAAAAAATAAGAGAAAAAAAAAGAAAAAAAAGAAAAGATATATATATATATATATATATATATATATATATATATATATATATATATATATATATATATATATATCCCTGTCTCTATCTCTATCTATATCTATCTTTCTATATCTATATCTATATCTATATCTATCTATATCTATATCTATCTATCTATATCTATATCTATGTCTATGTATATGTATATCTATATGTATATCTATCTATCTATCTATCTATCTATCTATCTATCTATCTATCTATCTATCTATCTATATATCTATCTGTATATCTGTATATCTATCTATCTATCTATCTATCTATCTATCTATCTATCTATCTATCTATCTGTCTATATCTATGTCTATGTCTATATCTATGGCTATGTCTATGTATATCTATCTGTATATCTATCTATGTCCAAGGGTTGTTCTGATTTTCGAGGGGATGGGGATTGAGGATTCTGAAAGAAGGACATCTTAAACTAATGACATCTTCCACCCGGTGCTATTAACATATACAACTGGTATATCAAAGGCCGTGGTATGCGCTATCCTGTTTGCGGGATGGTGCATATAAAAAAGATCGCGTGCTACTAGTGGACAAATGTAGCGAGTTTTCTCTTTAAGACTATTTGCAAAAGGTTACCAAGTGTGGCATCCATTAACCGATGGTTGATAAATCGATGTGCTCTAGTGGTGTCTTAAACAAAACAAACTTAGACTATACATCACAATTACTAAATGTTTGACATCCAATAACCGATGATTACTAAATGTTTGACATCTTTAAACAAATAACCGATGATTCAATAAATCGATTTGCCGATGATAGTTTGCTATGTATCTTTAAACAAAACAAACTCTCTAAGACTATATATCAAAATGACTAAATGCTTGCCATCCAGTAGCCGATGATTGATAAATCGATTTGCTATGGTGGTATCTTCATCCAGTAGCCGATGATTGATAAATCGATTTGCTATAGTGGTATCTTCATCCAGTAGCCGATGATTGATAAATCGATTTGCTCTAGTGGATTCGTTAAAGAGAACCAACTTTAACTATTGACAGGTGCGTGAAGCCTAATGAAAACCAGACACCTGACGAGTTTGACGATGACAAGGTTCTTGAACAGCTGACGTACAACGGCATTTCCGAGGTGGCACAGATCCGAAGGCTCGGCTACCCGGTCAGATTCCGATACCAGGACTTCTTTGAGAGGTATTATCACTTGGGGACATGGGGCGGGACGTAGCCCAGTGGTAAAGCGCTCGCTTGATACGCGGTCGGTCTAGGATCGATCCCCGTCAGTGGGCATTGGCCTATTTCTCGTTCCAGCCAGTGCACCACGACTAAGACTATATGTCAAAATTGCCTAATGTTTGACATACAGTAGCCGATGATTAATACATCAATGTGCTCTATGGTATCGTTAAACACAAAACCTTTTTTTTTACATGGGGCCACTCAGAAGTGTCAGTGGGTTCGTGAGTAGACGAACCATACGATGTTTTGTGTGAACAGTTTCTTTTGTTTAACGACATCACTAGAGCACATTGTTTAATTGATTATAGCCGATGATTAATTAATCACTGTGCTCTGTTGGTGATGTTAAACAAAACAATCTTGAGTGAACTTTATCTCTGCTCGTGGGTCTGGACAACGTTGTTTGAATTAATCGGACCAGTAAACGAAAAGATGATTGAAAGAACGTACGAACGAGTTAGCGAGTGGACGAATGAATGACCGACGGACCGAATGAATGAATGAATGAATGAATGAATGACCAGTTAACGAATGCATGAATGAATTAATTGATGAATTAACTGATAAATGTAAAACGTGATAGTAGGTATCAAACAAGGAATTTGCATGTCCGTTTATGCGAATAAATGTTATTTTAATTTGTCAATTATGTTTAATTTTTGGGGGAGGCTGTTGTAGTTGTTGTTGTTGTGATGTTCTTTTTGTTGTTGGGGTATTTATTTATTTATTTATTTATTTTAAAACGGATATCAACGCGATACGATAAACCTTTTGGTGATCAAAGTACAGTGTCATTTTATATTTGATTTTTAGATCTATGTGATGACGTTTTTTTTTTTTAAATCGGATATCAGAGCGATAAGATAAACTGTTTGGTGATCGAAATACAGTATCATTTTAAATTGGATATCAGATCTATGAACTACCGTGGTCTTCTTTTTCTAGATACTACCTGTTGTATCCTGAGTGCAGAAATATACCAAAGAAATCTGAGGCCGCTGAAGCCATTTTGACAACTGTTGATGCTGACCAATCATTGTACAAGCTGGGCAGAGAACAGGTTGGTAACCGTTGGTTTATCTTAAATGGGGAGGACCTGGCTTATTTGGCAAGGAGCTCTGATCTGGTACTTACAAAACTGTTAGTCTAGACTCGAGACTCTAGTAGAGTCTAATCATTGTAGCAGCTGGGCAGAGCACAGGTTGGTAACCATTGATTTATCTTACATGGCATCTGATGTTGTCCATGGAACTTGGCTAACTTTTTGCTGGCAGTTGGTAGTCTGAGCCTAGCATAAGCTGAACATGGTGGTGTTGCATGGAAACCTGGATGGACATAATTACCAGACAGACATTTTGGATATCGAAGGTATTCAACATTTCAAAAATAATTGTGCACTTGCCATGCGTCCCATAATTATTGATAACTCCAGGCCATGTGCTGTGCTCCATCACTTGCAGATAAAGGCCACTGAGCAGATCCCTTGCCCAGCGAGGAGTTCATATGTTAATCCTGTCAAACATTTGTGGGATATTTTGGGTCGCAAAACGAAAGCCATAGAACTCCCAAGGCAGCTAGCCTAAGAAATCCATGGAATATGGCACACGATCTAATCCCACAGTCGACGATCAGACGACTGGTCACAAGTATCAGAAGACGTGTCCAGAATGTCATCCATATGAGAGGAGAGTACACCAGGTACTGAACATGTGGCATACTAGAGGAAGTGACTCTGATGTCGTCCGTGTTAGGTAAGTGTACACCAGGAAATGAACATGTGGCATTTTCGAGGAAGTGACTCTGGTGTCGTCCATGTTAGAGGGGTGTACACCAGGAAATGAATATGTGGCATGTTAGAGGAAGTGACTCTGATGTCGTCCGTGTTAGGTAAGTGTACACCAGGAAATGAACATGTGGCATTTTCGAGGAAGTGACTCTGGTGTCGTCCATGTTAGAGGGGTGTACACCAGGAAATGAATATGTGGCATGTTAGAGGAAGTGACTCTGATGTCGTCCGTGTTAGATGAGTGTACACCAGGAAATGAATATGTGGCATGTTAGAGGAAGTGACTCTGATGTCGTCCGTGTTAGAGGGGTGTACACCAGGAAATGAATATGTGGCATGTTAGAGGAAGTGACTCTGATGTCGTCCGTGTTAGGTAAGTGTACACCAGGAAATGAACATGTGGCATTTTCGAGGAAGTGACTCTGGTGTCGTCCATGTTAGAGGGGTGTACACCAGGAAATGAATATGTGGCATGTTAGAGGAAGTGACTCTGATGTCGTCCGTGTTAGATGAGTGTACACCAGGAAATGAATATGTGGCATGTTAGAGGAAGTGACTCTGATGTCGTCCGTGTTAGAGGGGTGTACACCAGGAAATGAATATGTGGCATGTTAGAGGAAGTGACTCTGATGTCGTCCATGTTAGAGGGGTGCATACCAGGAAATGAATATGTGGCATGTTAGAGGAAGTGACTCTGATGTCGTCCATGTTAGAGGGGTGTACACCAGGAAATGAATATGTGGCATGTTAGAGGAAGTGATTCTGATGTCGTCCATGTTAGATGAGTGTACACCAGGAAATGAATATGTGGCATGTTAGAGGAAGTGACTCTGACGTCGTCCGTGTTAGAGGGGTGTACACCAGGATATGAATATGTGGCATGTTAGAGGAAGTGACTCTGATGTCGTCCATGTTAGAGGGGTGTACACCATGAATTGAATATGTGGCATGTTAGAGGAAGTGACTCTTATGTCGTCCGTGTTAGAGGACGGAACACCAGGAAATGAACATGTAGCATGTTAAAGGAAGTTACTCTGGTGTCGTCCATGTTAGGTGAGTGTATACCAGGAAATGAATATGTGGCATGTTAGGGGAAGTGTTTCTGATGTCGTCCATGTTAGAGGGGTGTATACCAGGAAATGAATATGTGGCATGTTAGAGGAAGTGACTCTGATGTCGTCCATGTTAGAGGGGTGTACACCTGGAAATGAACATGTGGCATGTTAAAGGAAGTGAATCTGAAGTCGTCCATGTTAGCTGAGTGTACACCAGGAAAAGAATATGTGGCATGTTAGAGGAAGTGACTCTGATGTCGTCCATGTGAGATGAGTGTACACCAGGAAATGAATATGTGGCATGTTAGAGGAAGTGACTCTGATGTCGTCCATGTTAGATGAGTGTACATCAAGAAATGAATATGTGGCATGCTAGAGGAAGTGACTCTGATGTCGTCTGTGTTAGATGAGTGTACACCAGGAAATGAATATGTGGCATGTTAGAGGAAGTGACTCTGATGTCGTCCATGTTAGATGAGTGAACCCCAGGAAATGAATATGTGGCATTTTAGAGGAAGTGACTCTGATGTCGTCCGTGTTAGAGGGGTGTACACCAGGAAATGAATATGTGGCATGTTAGAGGAAGTGACTCTGATGTCGTCCGTGTTAAAGGAGGGTACACCAGGAAATGAACATGTGGCATGTTAGAGGAAGTGACTCTGGTATCGTCCTTGTTTGATGAGTGTACACCAGGAAATGAAAATGTGGCATGTTAAAGAAAGTGACTCTGATGTTGTCCATGTTAGAGAAGTGTACACCAGGAAATGAATATGTGACATGTTAGAGAAAGTGACTCTGATGTTGTCCATGTTAGAGAAGTGTACACCAGGAAATGAATATGTGACATGTTAGAGGAAGTGACTCTGACATTGTCCATGTTAGAGGAGGGTACACCAGGAAATGAATATGTGGCATGTTTTAGTAAGTGACTCTGATGTCGTCCGTGTGAGAGGAAAGTACACCAGGACATGAATATGTGGCATGTTAGAGGAAGTGACTCTGATGTCGTCCGTGTGAGAGGAGAGTACACCAGGTACTGAACGTGTGGCATGTTAGGGGAAGGACTCTGATGTCGTCCATGTGTCTGACACGGTTTTGATTTGTAATTCCAATTGTAAAATTAGTTATTATAATGCATTAAAAATAATAGGTTTTTTTTTCTATCTCTCTTCTGTCTGATTCAAATTGTAACTTACTTACCCCCCATCTGATTTGGACACATCCACCAGGGGATGTCGGAGAATGTGCCCAAGACAGTCGTGCGTGAACCGTCTGTGGGTGTAAGCACGAATCAAACGCTTGATTGATTGATAGATTAATTGATTGATTGATTTAACACCTAGCTTATATAGCTTTGTGTTTTTTTACAGGTATTTCTCAAAGAAGAAATCAACGATAAGCTGTCGCTGAGACTTGTAACAGCTAAGGAAGTAGAAGAAGAAAGATTGAAAGAAGAAAGAAGAATAGAAGAAGAAAGATTGAAAGAAGAAAGAAGAATAGAAGAAGAAAGATTGAAAGAAGAAAGAAGAATACAAGAAGAAAGAAAACGAAAAGAAGAAGAAGAAAGGAAAACAAAAGCTGGGATCTTGAAAAAGGAACTAAAGGTTTGAGCAGTCAGTTAACGATTAAATGAATGAATGAATGAATGAATGAATGTTTAACGACACCCCAGCACAAACATACACATCAACTATTGGGTGTCACAAACGGTAAGTATATGAAAGTCTCAGGACCCTGTTGTTTCAGACCGTGAAAATAGACACTATGTTTGCTTAATCTAAAAACCTGTATCGTACTATTTCTAAGTTAAAATGGAGTGAAACGAGAGTCATTGAAGGTTGGGAAGGGGAAGTATCCAATAAAACGTACTACAGATCATCTCCACATCCATTTGGGGCGGGGTGTAACCCAGTGGTAACGCGCTCGTTTGATGCACAGTCGGTCTGGGATCGATCCCGTCGGTGGGCCCATTGGGCTATTTCCTGTCACAGCCAGTGCTCCACGACTGGTATATCAAAGACCGTGGTATGTGCTACCCTGGCTGTGGGATGGTGCATATCAAAGATCCCTTGCTACTAACGGAAAAATGTAGCGGGTTTCCTCTCTATGACTGTGACAAAATGTCCATATGTTTGACATCCAATAGCCGATGATTAATAAACCAGTGTTCTCGAGTGGTGTCGTTAAACAAAACAAACATATCCATTAATTGTCAGAGGTAGGCCTACGTGTACTTAATTTCACAACAAATATTACAAACACCAGAAATGTTCGGAAATGGATAAACTAGACACTAAAATTAAGTAATGTCTTATTATGAATTATTGAAAACAGATCTAATAGTGAAAAATACGCTGTAGTATTCAAAATCTAGGGCCTGACACTTTAAATGACGGGAAGAAATAAGGCGAAGATCTAATTCAATTAATTACTACCGTAGCTATGTCTATATAAAGTGCACGATGTAATGTGGGATTAAACATCACTAATGTGGGGTCTGACACTTTAAATGACGTAAAGATATAATGCGGGATTAAACATCACTAATATGGGGTCTGACACTTTAAATGACGGGAAGAAATAAGGCGAAGATCTAATTCAACTGATTACTACAGTAGCTATGTCTATATAAAGTGCACGATGTAATGTGGGATTAAACATCACTAATATGGGGTCTGACACTTTAAATAAGGGGAAGAAATAAGGTGAAGATCTAATTCAACTGATTACTACCGTAGCTATGTCTATATAAAGTGCACGATGTAATGTGGGATTAAACATCACTAATATGGGGTATGACACTTTAAATGACATTAAGAAATAAGGCGAAGATCTAATTCAACTGATTACTACCGTAGCTATGTCTATATGAAGTGCACGATGTAACGTGAGATTAAACATCACTAATATGGGGTCTGACACTTTAAATGGCAGTAAGAAATAAGGCGAAGATCTAATTCAACTGATTACTACCGTAGCTATGTCTATATAAAGTGCACGATGTAATGTGGGATTAAACATCACTAATATGGGGTTTTTGTTTCTGTATAATCAACAGCCTTTCCTGGATCCAATAGTCGAAGTCCAAACGCCAGCATCAAGTATCATTGTTAACAACATAAACCCAAACTCACTTTTATATTCGAACCCGGATTCTGCCTCGGCCTCGACTTTGGGCTCGAGCTCGGCCTCGGCCTCGGGCCAGAGCTCACAGAAAACCACAGAAACAAAACCTGACATAGACAGCGGTGGTCATGGGAACTCCCCACCTCTACCGTCAAGAAATGACTCAGCGAAGAGCAAAGAAGAAGAAGTGGAAACAAAACAGAAGACAGCGTAAGAATTCAACTGTTACTAATTTTCTTAACTGATATATCAAAGCCCCTGGTATGTGCTGTCGTGCCGGTGGAAAGGTCAATCTATAAGATCCCTTACTACTAATGAAAACCTGTCCTGGACGGAGGGGCCGACGGAAGTCGATATCTGCGCCCATGACAAGCGTGTGCTACAACAGCTTGCTCTGGATATGCAATTTAAGCCCTTTGACCTGACCTGATCTAACTAATAAAAACCAAAACATACTGGGCTCCCTGTAACACTAAGTCAGAGGGTGGGATGTAGCCCAGTGATAAATCGCTCGCCTGATGCGCGGTCAGTCTAGGATCGATCCTCGTCGGTGGGCTCATTTCGGCTAGTTCTCGTTCTAGCTAGTGCACCACGGCTGGTATATCAAAGGCTGTGGTATGTGCTATCATGTCTGTGGAATGATATATAAAAGATACCTTGATACTAATAGAAAATATAAGTTGAGAGTGGTGGTGGTGGTGGTGGTAGTGGGGGGGGGGGGGTTACAACGCGACTGTCGAGTTGGCAATCTCCGTCGTGACAGTTAACAGTTTGAGTTTAGCATTAGAAAATGACGTTTTGTTATTATTATACAGGTTCTGGGACATCTTCCGAATTGTTCATCGGGAACTTCCTATCAAAGACGTGTATGAACAAATACCAATGAAAGCATTAAACAAAACATGACGTTTTCTTCTTATTATTAAACAAGTTCTGGGACATCTTCCAAATTGTTGATCGGGAACGTCCTGTCAAACACGTGCACAAACAAATGCCAATGAAAGCTTTAAAACATGACGTTTTTTTTTTATTATACAGGTTCTGGGACATCTTCCGTATTGTTGATCGAGAACTTCCGGTGAAAGACGTACACGAACAAATGCCAATGAAAGTGTTGAAACTGGTTTTCTACCTTTTCTTCTTTCTCGTATTGCTCGTCGCCTGTGTGGGCCAGAAAGTCAGCCTCATGGTGCTTCTGCCAAGTTTAGACGATAAAAATCAAGTACGTCAATGCAATATCCTATACTCAACACAGTTAATTAAGGACCAGTAGTTTTGCTAATTCTTTGCTAGTGTTATTATTTTGGCACATTTTCTTAAAGGGACATTCCTGAGTTTGGTGCAATTTTTAAGATGTTATCGACCAACAAAGACGTTTTAGCGATTGTAACAAGCGTTCAGCCTTCGTTGACAGTTTTCTTTGTCACCAAGAGACAAATACTCACATGGTGCTTCTGCCAAGTTTACACAATAATACAAATCCAAAGCTGTCGGAGAAGGAAGTACAACAACAAGTACGTCAATGCACTAACCTATACTCAACAGTTAAATAAAGGGACATTCCTGAGTTTGCTGCATTGTAAGATGTTTCCGACTAATAAAATATTTCTACGATTAAACTTACATATTAAATATATTTTCTTGTTTAGAATATCATTATCTGTATATTTAATGTGTTTCTGGTCGTCTTAATATTTGTAATAAGCCCAAACTGGATTTTGTTTTCAGATAATTTCGTACGTAAGAAAAAATGTATTTTAAGAAATAAAATTAAATTTAACCTAGTACAAATATTAGAACGATCAGAAACACGTTTAATATAAAGCCACTAATATATTATGCAGAAAAATATATTTGATATGTAATTACAATCGTTAAAAAGTCTCTGTTAGTCGATAACATCTTAAACATTGCAGCAAACTCAGGAATGTCCCTTCATTAGAAAGGTTATAATGTGGAAGGTTGTCAACCAGAACCAGCGATGTTCAAACCCACCCCGCCTGTGTGACCCAACGCAACGCAACGCAACGCACCGCACTTCTGCCACACCACCACGATACCGCACCGTACCTCACCGCACCGCACCGCACCACACCACACCACACCTCAACGCACCGCACCGCACCGCACCGCACCACACCGCACCACACCACACCACACCACACCACACCACACCTGATCACACCACACCGCAACGCACCGCTACGCACCGCATCGACTAATAAAGACTTTTTAACGATTGTAACGAGCGTTCAGGCTTCGTTGACAGTTTTCTTTGTCATCAAGAGATAAATACTCATAAAAAAGGGAGCTGTTACGTACATAGGCAATAGAACACCCATGGCCCTACCTTGCAGAGGCGGATTCAAGGGGGAGGGGAGACCAAGCGACCCATTCCTGAGTTCGCTGCAATTTTTAAGATGTTATCGAGATTTTTAGCTATTGTAATTACATATCAAATATATTTTTCTGCATAAAATATTAGTGGCTGTATAGTAAACGTGTTTCCGATCGTTCTGTTTGTACTAGGTTAAATTTCATTTTATTTCCTAAAATATATATTTTTTGTACATATAACATTATTTGAAGACAAAATCCAATTTGGGCTTCTTACAAATATTAAGACGACCAGAAACACATTTAATATACAGACACTCGGATATACTAAACAAGAAAATTTATTTAATATGTAAGTTTAATCGTAGAAATAGTTTATCTTACTACGCTGCAAACTCAGGAATGACTCTTTAATTTGTTTTATCCCCGATGACTTCTCAGTCTCGTATGTAGGGAGTTTAGTAGAGACAGGTCTAGACTTTTGCGAGAAACGTTTGTAGAGGTTGAAGCCAAACAAATATTGAAAAAGAAATGCTGTAGCAGACGTATTGTGGTTCCGACCCCTGACCCCCCCCCCCCCCCCCCCTTAGTCATACGCGAATTCGGCCAGGTTCTTTCCACGATGGTTCGAGACGATGCTTGTCATTGCTCTAGTAATGTCGGTAAACAAAACAAACGTTTTATGCTTGTCATTTCTCTAGTGATGTCGGTAAACAAAACAAACGTTTTATGCTTGCCATTTCTCTAGTGATGCTGTAAAACAGAACAAACGTCTTATACTTGTCATTTCTCTAGTGATGTTTTTAAACAAAACAAACTTGTTATACTTGTCATTTTTCTAGTGATGTCGGTAAACAAAACAAACGTTTTATGCTTGCCATTTCTCTAGTGATGCTGTAAAACAAAACAAACTTGTTATACTTGTCATTTCTCTAGTGATGTCGTCAAACAGAACAAACGTCTTATACTTGTCATTTCTCTAGTGATGTTGTTAAACAAAACAAACTTGTTATACTTGTCATTTCTCTAGTGATGCTGTAAAACAAAACAAACTGTTTATACTTGTCATTTCTCTAGTGATGTCGGTAAACAAAACAAACGTTTTATGCTTGTCATTTCTCTAGTGATGTTGTTAAACAAAACAAACTTTTTATACTTAGAATTGTTGTTTAAATCATTACGTTTAAGAAGACGCTCCAACGTCTATACCTCCCCCCCCCCCCCCCAGAAAGGAAGAATTTGTGTTTTCTAAAACCATTTTTAGACAAACAAACCGAACATATCTAGTGTCCCTTAACTAATGTTGTCTAGTGTATTAAATAATATATATTTTAATAAATGTGTGCGTGCGTGCCTGAGTCGTAGAACGCATTCTCTGATTGTAGTTTTATCTGATTGTGTTTTCCCTTTCCAACCACTGCACAACGACTGTCTGGTATGTCAAAGGGTGTGGTATGTGATGTCATGTCTATGGGAAAGTTATTATAAATGATACATCACTGCTACTAGAAACATGTAGCAGGTTTTGCAGTGAAAACCACGAGTCAGAATTACGAAATGTTTGTCGTGAAGTAGCCGATCATTATTAAATCAATGTGATCTAGTAGTGTCGATAAATAAAAAATAGGTATGTTATAGTAACAATGTCTGCTGCTAACGTTTCATTAGAAAGACTATAATATGAAAGGTTGTCAGCTAGAACCGGCGGTGTTCAAAGCCAGATTAAACCTCCAACCCTGCTTCCCCCCACCCCACCCCCCCCACCCCCCCCCCCCAAAAAAAAAAAAAAAAAAAAAAAAAAAAAGAGAAAAAAAAGAGAGAAAACCCCCCCCCAGCAACACAACACACCACACCACACCAACAAAAATAACAAAAACTTACAGAAAGAAATAAAGAAAAACAAACAATTAAAACAAAAGAAAACAAAAACAAACAAAATACAAAAACGCAACCAAGCAAACAAACAAACATATATTTTTAAAATATCTGCACAAAAAATAAATAAAAATTATGTTAATTTCTCGAATTATATAGCTTTTCATCACTCCTGCTATAACCTTCTACAACGCCCCTCCCCCCCCCCCCCAAAAAAAAAAAAAAGAAGAAAAAAAAAAGAAAAAAATATATATATAATGGAATAGAATATACTAAACTTGAATAGACTAGAATAGAATAGAAAGTAGAACAGAGTAACATAAACTAGAATAGAGTAGAACAAAGAAGAATCACAATAATAGAAAATAGAACAGATTAGAATAGAAAGGAGAAATAACAGAAAATAGATCAGAATAGATCCGATGAGAAGAGAGTATAAATAATAGATAATTAATATAATAGAATAGATTAAAATATCAGCACTCGATACTATAGTTAATCTGACCTCAGATACAAGATCGTGTTTCTTCTTGTGTTGTAGGACAGTGCTAGATACCTGCTAACTGTCGTCGTCGTGGTCGTACCGTATGCACTGACGTCGTTCATGGCATTTTTCAAGTGGCTGTTTGGGGGCGTTGGCATGCCGTCACTTTCAACATTTTGTCTGGTAAGTACTTCGAAATATTCTGGAATAAAATAATAAAACACTTTTTATTGCTGACATGTTATATATATGTACACACACACATACACACACACACACACACACACACACACACACACACACACACACACACACACACACATATACACACACACACACATACAAAATCAAACTACGATTACTCGAACTTACTTGAAGGGATTTCGAGTTTTTCAAGAAAACTGCATTGCAACTGGAAGCTTTTGCTGGATATTGTAAGAAGATATTACGATTTCGTCATGGAATACGTTTTCCTTCAAATAGAATAAAACAATTTTCAATATACAGTGTACTTTAATAACAATGTCTGTAATATCACGTTTACGTTATGAAATTACTCTTTGTTCCTGCTAAAAAAAAAAAAAAAAAAAAAAAAAAAAAAAAAAAAAAAAAAATAATATAATAGCATTGTATATGATTCCTGGCTTTTAAAACCATTTTAAATGTACTTGATTGACTGTTGTCGGTGGTGTCGTGGTTAAGCCACTGGACATAAGGATGGTAGGTACTGGGTCCGTAGCGCGGTACCGGCTCCCACCCAGAGAAGACTTTTAACGACTCAGTGGGTAGGTGTAAGACCACTCCACCCTATTTTCTCTCACTAATCCACTGTCCTGGACAAACAGCCCAAATAGCTGAGGTGTGTGTGCCCAGGGCAGCGTGTGTGAACCTTAATAGGATATAAGCACGAAAATAAGTTGAATTGAAATGAAATACTTTATTTGATGTATTTATTGATTGTATATATGTCATTCCAGGCATTCGTCATGGAAACACTTCATTCGTTTGGAATGTGTCTGCTAATATTCCGTATTCTGCCCTTTGCCGACCAGTTTACCGGCATTGCACTTATTAGTTCTGTGGCCGCGCTGCCTTGTCTGTTGAGACTCATCAGCTGTCACGACGTCAGACAGGAATCGGATCCTCATCTCACCGCCAGAGGAAACAAAACCTGCTGTCTGAACATGAGAACATGCTGCAACTCGAAATGCGGACGAGTGACGAAGACCTTACTGGACATTGTCGTTCTCCTGGCCCAGCTATCCGTCATTCCATCCATCGTAATGTGGGATTTACTAAAGAAAGGTTCCGAAAGCAAAGAGACCATACCAATCCTGACCGTCACGGCAGCATTTGTGTTTGTCTCTTTTGGAAACTGGGAAAACTTCACGGACGATCGGTTCTTCTGCAAGATCAAACCACGTGGCGTTGGCAGCTTCATCCTGAAGGCTCGCTACGAGCTGCAGGAAGGACGGTCAGGTCTGTTCATGCTGACCCACCTGTGGAAGATCATCCTGACCACCATTCTGGCTTACTTCTTCCAGGACAATCTCAGTTTCGATCTGCCGTCCACCATGAAGTCTCTCACCGACTCCGGGAACGACCTGCTTACCATCGGGCCTGTGTTCGGTCTGGTATTTTCAAGCCTCGTGGCCTACTATATAGGCTACATCGCCTGCAAGCTACGGATGCAGAACTTCTCCTTCTCCGTGCCACTGGTTCTGTCCACGCCTGTGGCCTACTGCGTGTTTGTTCTCAACAGCCAGTACAATATGCTGCGCTACATCATGACCGACAGCTCCTCGAAATATCCAGGTCTGATGGAGAACTGGCACCACTTGGTGGGCGGGATTGTCTGGTGGCTATCTCTGCTCTGGCTTACACGTCATATCTGGTTTCCGCGACAAGAAAATTTGGCTAAATTTGAAAGGTTAGTAAAAATTGAAGGTAAACGCGTCTGCAACCTAATGCCCCCCTCCCCCGCCCCTGGTGAATATCTCTCTCTATATATAAATAATATCTATCCATCCATCCTTCCATCCATCCATCCATCCATTCCTTCCTTCCTTCCTTCCTTCCTTCCTTCCTTCCTTTCTTTCTTTCTTTCTTCCATCCATCCATCCATACATACGTTTCTGTGCATCATTAAAATCTCAGTGATACCTACATGTTTATATAAGTCAAAATGTTTTGTTTGCCATGTATTTATTATTAATAAGGGGCAGGACGTTGCCCAGTGGTAAAGGGCTCGCTTAATGCGCGGTCGGTCTGGGATCGATCCCCGTCGGTGGACACGCTTCAGCCTGTGCACCACGACTGGTACATCAAAGGACGTGGTATGTGTTATCCTGTCTATGGAATTATGCATATAAAACATCCCTTGCTACTAATGAAAACATGTAGCGGGTTTCCTCTCTAAGACTATAATAATTACCAAATGTTTGACATCCAATAGCCGATGATTAATAATCAATGTGCTCTAGAGGTGTCGGTAAACAAAATAAACTTTCTTTTTATTATTATTATTACTATTTTAAGAGTGCAATGGTCCAGTCTGGTCTTCTCAACCTAAAGTGTGGTCTATACCATGCTTGGTACGTCGTCGGTGACGTCATAACAGAACAATATATTGCTGAACAGTCGTCGTCCTAATTTTGTTTTTATCACGTAACCGGTCGTGTGCAGTTCTTCCACTGGGGAACTGGGAAACTCTATTAACGTGCCCCTATCCACGAGGGTTCAGGCACGCCCACTTCGGATTTAGCCTCTGACTTCGCCAGTGACCAACTCCGAAGCAGGAGGGTTCTTCCACTGAACTGAGGGATCAGGTCAGGTCAGGTCAGGTCAAAGGGTTTTACGTGCACGTTCAGAGCAAGCTGTTGTAGCGCACGCCTGTCGTGGGCACAGGTGTCGGCCTTGGCCGGCCTCTCTGTCCAAGACAGGAAACTGAGAGATGTTTCGGGATGCTATGTATAGGCATTTTATAAATGTGACGTCACACTTAGGCTATCTAAATACAGAAGATCTTTAGTTTTCCAAACTGTTGGTAACATCCCCGCAGACACTGCTGTAAAGGTGTTGTTGAACAAAACAAACTTATCTAAGGTCGAAATACATTGTGGTTTCGTGTGATGCCCCATCAGTAATGACTGATCGTTAGCAATTACTTTACAGGGCCACGTTCGAAGAAGCGATCTCTGCGCTAAGATCACATTAAAAAAAAAATCTTTGACACCAATAGAGCACATTGAAAGATCACCTTCAGTGCTTCAAGTAGTTATCCACTTAAGGTGATATTAGGGTTAAGATCGCATCGTGGAATGAGGCCCAGGCAAATATGTTGAGGAGATTCTATTTATATGACGCCGTACCGACGGGGACCGATCCTAGACCGACCACGCATCAGGCGGACGCTTTACAACTGGGAAATGTCCCGCCCATGTGCGCATGAAGACATCATTAATTACACACGGGCGTAGGAAGGTGCCAAAACGTGAGTGGGCACACACACATATGCGCACACACACACACACACACACACACACATATGCGCACACACACAGATATGCGCACACACACACACATATGCGCGCGCGCACGCGCGCACACACACACACACACACACGCAATCACATTACGGACATACGGAAATGTGCGTCTTATTTGCAGAATACCGGCCTCGGTGGCGTCGTGGTTAGGCCATCGGTCTACAGACTGGTAGGTACTGGGTTCGGATCCCAGTCGAGGCATGGGATTTTTAATCCAGATACCGACTCCAAACCCTGAGTGAGTGCTCCGCAAGGCTCAATGGGTAGGTGTAAACCACTTGCACCGACCAGTGATCCATAACTGGTTCAACAAAGGCCATGGTCTGTGCTATCCTGCCTGTGGGAAGCGCACATAAAAGATCCCTTGCTGCTAATCGGAAAGAGTAGCCCATGAAGTGGCGACAGCGGTTTTCCTCTCAAAATCTGTGTGGTCCTTAACCATATGTCTGACGCCATATAACCGTAAATGTGTTGAGTGCGTCGTTAAATAAAACATTTCTTTCTTTCTTTTATTTGTAGAATGTTCACCAACCCGATGTACTGTGGGATCCTGACGACGGAGAACCTGCTGCTGAACCGAAGACGAGACACACGGAAGGTTATTAAGCGTCAACACGAGGACACCCACTTCAACATCATCGAGACGTACGAGCTCCACTGGAAAGAGAACAGAGTGGCAGACGGTGAGGCGGTGGATTTCGCCGAGCCCGAAGCATCCGATCTCGACATACAGGACGTACCCCGGATATACGCATGCGCAACAATGTGGCACGAAAATCGAGTGGAGATGGTTCAGCTGTTGAAGTCACTTCACAGGTTTGTGTATTGTGTGTATTGCTGTGTGGTCCTTAACCAATCTGATTAAACTTAGCTCTACTGGGTCTACCAGTAGATCTAACAGCATGTTCAGGTGGCATTTCATCTATAAATAACAATTTTAATATCGACCAATTACACTTCGCCTTTTATAGCGTTATTCGGGAGCATACAAATATCGGGCGAGACTATTTATGCAACAGGCGAACTTGTTGGTCTATAACAGGTGGAAAGGTGCAGTAATAAACGTATAAATGTATACTAGTATAAACAGATTTTATGGCTATACCATCACGTTGTGGGGTTTTTTCGTCTTGAAACGAATTTTATATAAAAATTTATATTGCAATTAGTTTCCGGCATACTTCGTAATTCACCCGAATCGTTTCGTATACCCTCAACATAATCCCGAATGTTTTCAAATTCTTTTCAAATCACTGGCATGATTTTGCAAGTAAGGTTTTGATTGGTCGAATGAAAGGTCAACTGGACATGAGCTCCAACGGGCTGCTGTTAGATCCACATGTAATAGTGGAGCTAATTTTAATTAGATTGGTCCTTAGTCTGACGCCATATAACCGTAAATAAAATGTGTTGAGTGCGTCGTTAAATAAAACATTTCTGTCTTCTTCTTTTCTTTGTGTATGTTGAATAAATTAGGCTGGCTTTGAAAAAGAGTTACGTGTATCTCGTAGAGGATATTAATATGTATCCTGTAACAAATGTTCCTAGTGACATATTACGATGACAGATAAAGGAAAGTCATATATGTATAGTAGCAGAAAATGACTTTTGACGTCACGCATGTGACGTCATACGCATAGCTACATTACAGAATCGCTCATTTGAACTCTAGGTCGTCGAACAATGTAGTTTAAATAACAGAAATAATAGCTTTTCCCCTTAATTTGTTTGGCCTGCAAGATAAAGATAATAACTAGTTAATGACGTAGGATATCGGCTTTATCCTATTCAAGCCAAATGATAAATTCCGCTCAGCAATTTCATTCATCTTTCTCATCTATCACCCTCTGTCTATCATTCTCATTATTTTAATATATAGAGGTTATTACCAGAGTATTTGTCGGTATCGTCGATATCATCTATTAGGAATAAAAATTATTATTTTTATTCCTAATATATGATATTGACGATACCGAAATACACGAGGGTAATAATCTCTTTATCATATAATCTCAAGCTTAATACAACGTGTTTTTGTAAACTGTACACGCAACTTTAATTCCAGTCCGGCATTACTAGATATTCAAATGATGTAATAATATGTGGCGCGGTGTATTTTTGAATGGAAATGACGTCAAACTCAAATGACGTCATTATGGATATCCTTACATCAAAACAAACTTAAGCTAAACGTTTTTTTTTGTTTTTTTCTGAACGCTGGACAGTGTCAAATTGCCATTGAAATCTTTTTATTCGATGACTATGAATGCATACATCAATTATGGAGTGTTACCCAAGTACGTTTGCTTAAATGCCAATAAACCTAGTGCCGTGACCTCGATTAATTTACATGTAATTTGCAAAGTTATCAAATTCTTAAAGTATGTGATCTGAAAAATATCACATACTTTGATTGCACTGAAAATGTAAGATATTATATGATAAATTTATATATTTTTTAACATTTGCGGGCATCAAATAGACAATAACCCCCACAAATCTAAAAACTCCATATGGTTATGTCCATTGTAAACTGAATCGTTTTTCTTCTGAACTAACTGTATATTTGGTATTTCTTTAAAAAGAAGACCTCGCTACAATCTAACTCTATAAACCCTTCGCCTGTTCCAATTGCTAATGACGTCATTAGCTTTCCGGGTGTTATTTTCATTTGATCCCGGAAAAAAGATTGTAATTAACCAATCACAATACAGAACACACTCGCCGTCACATTGCAATTAACGTTTGAGTCGATATTTGGTTAACTCGATATTGTTTTGTGGTCTCCACGATATCGACACAACGGTGCTCGACTACATATTTCCCCCACAATTTCAATCAGTTTTTAACCTTCTGTGTCAGTTCACTGTAGTAGTTTAATAGTGGTCTAACTAGGTGACTAAGATGACTGGTTTATTTCAGACTGGACGCTGACCAGTGGAACAGGAAACAAGCTATGATGATATCAGGTGAAGATGATCCCAACTTCTACGAATATGAAGGTACTTGTTTCATTATTTGATGCAGGCTCAGACTACCAACTGTCACGACTAACTTGCCAACACGACGGTTACGTTGTAATTCCCATCTTACGACGGGTGCCACGTGTGTTTGTGTACGTGTGTGTGTGCGTGTGTGTGTATCTGTGTGTATGTGCACGCGCGCGTGTGTCAGAATATGTGTGTATATGTGATGAAACACTTTTCTTATTTTAAAATATGAGACAAACGTTACGTAAAGTTATTATCGCGACATTATTTATGATGAGTTTAAGACTTAAACGCGGACAAATGCACATGCACATGTACATGCACATGCACAGACCAGCATCCAAAATAAATTACCAAAGACACATGGCTGTTCAGGGACATTAACTCGTAAATTTGGCCCAACATGCAGTGCCGGATTTATAAGGGGGCAAAGGGGCACAGGGGGCAAAGGAGGCAATAAGGGGGCAGAGGAGGCAATTGCCCCCGACCCCCCCCCCCCCCAAGGTCTAAACCCGGCCCTGCCTACATGTAACCCGTCTTAATTTTGTGTCCCCCCCCCCCTTAATTCAGATGATTAAGATTTTATTCTGTTGATGTGCTACACCACAATATTGATGTATTTTATTTTGTATATCCACAGCACACATCTTCTTTGATGATGCCATGGAGATCGACAATGACGATAAATGTGTTGCTAATAGTTACGTCAAAATGCTGGTCAGTCTCGTGGCGGAAGCATGCAGGTACACATTTTTGCTTTGTCTACGTGGTTAAGCCATCGGACATAATGCTGGTAGGTACTGGGTTCGCAGCCCAGGGCGAGTTTTAACGACTCAGTGGGTAGGTGTAAGGCCACTATACCTTCTTCTCTCTCACTAACAACCAACAACAAATGCTCACTCTCCTGAACAGACAGCCCAGGTGGCTGAGGTGTGTGCCCAGGACAGCGTGCTTGAACCTTGATTGGATATAAGCACGAAAATAGTTTAAAAGAAAGAAAAAAAGAAGAAAGCTTTGTCTTCTGTAAAACAATAATGTAGGGTGTGCGAAGCGCGTGTGCAGAAATGTTTGGGGATAATCGTTGACCCATTGATGACATTAATATATCTACGGATGTAATAGGTAAGTTTGGGGGTACAGCCCCCCCCCCCCTCCCACCTCTCAGGTCCCTACACCCCCCACCTCGAAGTTGTGACAGGAGTTTTCCCTTCTCATTCCTATTAGATACCCGATTTTTCGATACCAAACCAGTTCACCACATGTCAGTTGCCCCCCCCCCCCCCAGTTTAACCAGTTAGCCCCCAGTTGAACCAATTCTCACCCGGTTTAACCAATTCTCACCCAGTTGAACCAATTCTCACCCATTTGAACCAATTCGCCCCTCAGCTATTTGTCAGTTATTCCGCTCATTCAATATTACGTTGGGTAATAAAGATAATTTTAGAGGAGGTTATTGGTGGTGTTTTACCAGCTTTGTGCGTTTTTTTTAGCTTTTGTTCAAGTTTTGTTTAGGGGTTTTGTTTAGGTTTTTTTTTTTTTTTAAATTGGGGGGGGGGGGGGGGGGGGGGGGTGTATAGGGTTTATGAAGGTTTTTTTGTTTAGTTTTTGTTTTGTTATGCGCGCACGTATGTGGGTTTTTTTTGTTTCTTTCTTTGGGGTTGTTTAGGGGTTGTTTGTGGGGGGGGGAGGTTATATCAAAATAATCATATGTTAGGCCTACACAAGAAACACCAAAAATTCTTTACGTGTTGAGGCGTTGCTAGAAGAATATTCCTTTCCGTTCCTCTCTTATAGTTGTGTACACAACCGGCCAATGGCTGTTCACAACCCGTACAAAGTGGTCACGCCCTACGGAGCACAGCTGGTTTGGCAGATGCCAGGAGAGAACCTTCTGTACGTGCATATCAAGGACAAGAACAGAATCAGACACAGAAAGAGATGGTCTCAGGTATTGTATAGGTGGTTACTTAATGAAGAAACATTAGATATCACAAGAGATGGTATCAGGTATTGTATAGGTGGTTACTTAATGAAGAAACATCAGACATCACAAGAGATGGTCTCAGGTATTGTATAGGTGGTTACTTAATGAAGAAACATCAGACATCACAAGAGATGGTCTCAGGTATTGTATAGGTGGTTACTTAATGAAGAAACATCAGACATCACAGGAGATGGTCTCAGGTATTGTATAGGTGGTTACTTAATGAAGAAACATCAGACATCACAAGAGATGGTCTCAGGTATTGTATAGGTGGTTACTTAATGAAGAAACATTAGACATCACAAGAGATGGTCTCAGGTACTGTATAGGTGGTTACTTAATGACGAAACACGAGACATCACAAGAGATGGTCTCAGGTATTGTATAGGTGGTTACTTAATGACGAAACACCAGACATCACAGGAGATGGTCTCAGGTATTGTATAGGTGGTTACTTAATGACGAAACATCAGACATCACAGGAGATGGTCTCAGGTATTGTATAGGTGGTTACTTAATGACGAAACACCAGATATCACAAGAGATGGTCTCAGGTATTGTATAGGTGGTTACTTAATGACGAAACATCAGACATCACAAGAGATGGTCTCAGGTATTGTATAGGTGGTTACTTAATGAAGAAACATCAGACATCACAAGAGATGGTATCAGGTATTGTATAGGTGGTTACTTAATGACGAAACATGAGACATCACAAGAGATGGTCTCAGGTATTGTATAGGTGGTTACTTAATGACGAAACATCAGACATCACAGGAGATGGTCTCAGGTATTGTATAGGTGGATACTTAATGACGAAACATCAGACATCACAGGCGATGGTATCAGGTATTGTATAGGTGGTTACTTAATGAAGAAACATCAGACACCACAAGAGATGGTATCAGGTAGTGTATAAGTGGTTACTTAATGACGAAACACCAGACATCACAAGAGATGGTATTAGGTACTGTATAGGTGGTTACTTAATGACGAAACACCAGACATCACAAGAGATGGTATCAGGTATTGTATAGGTGGTTACTTAATGAAGAAACATCAGACATCACAAGAGATGGTCTCAGGTATTGTATAGGTGGTTACTTAATGAGGAAACATCAGACACCACCAGAGATTGTATCAGGTATATATAGGTGGTTACTTAATGAAGAAACGTCAGACATCACAAGACATGGTATTAGGTATTGTATACGTGGTTACTTAATGAAGAAACGTCAGACACCACAGGAGATGGTATCAGGTATTGTATAGGTGGTTACTTAATGAAGAAACGTCAGACATCACAAGAGATGGTATTAGGTATTTTATAGGTGGTTACTTAATGACGAAACACCAGACATCACAAGATATGGTATTAGGTACTGTATAGGTGGTTACTTAATGACGAAACGCCAGACATCACAAGAGATGATATTAGGTACTGTATAGGTGGTTACTTAATGACGAAACACCAGACATCACAAGAGATGGTATCAGGTAATATATAGGTGGTTACTTAAGGAAGAAACATCAGACACCACAAGAGATGGTATCAGGTATATATAGGTGGTTACTTAATGAAGAAACGTCAGACATCACAAGAGATGGTATTAGGTATTGTATAGGTGGTTACTTAATGAGGAAACATCAGACACCTCAAGAGATGGTATCAGGTATATATAGGTGGTTACTTAATGAAGAAACATCAGACATCACAAGAGATGATCTCAGGTATTGTGTAGGTGGTTACTTAATGACGAAACATCAGACATCACAGGAGATGGTCTCAGGTATTGTATAGGTGGTTACTTAATGAAGAAACATCAGACATCACAAGAGATGATCTCAGGTATTATGTAGGTGGTTACGTAATGAAGAAACATCAGACATCACAAGAGATGATCTCAGGTATTGTGTAGGTGGTTACTTAATGAAGAAACATCAGACACCACAGGTGATGGTCTCGAGTATTGTATTTGTGGTTACTTAATAATGAAATATCCGACACTGCAAGAGATGGTATTCTATAGGGTCGTAGTTTTGGCACTACTTTCTTTCTTAGACATGACATGTGTATATGGTGTATTTACACTGCATTGTTAGACATGACAGTATATATATAGAATACTATACGAGTTTTCGCTAGATATTATTTTTACGAAACGAGTGAACTTCCCAAGGTATCTGACCGAACGAAAGTGAGGTCAGATACCTTGGGAAGTTCACGAGTTTCGTAAAAATGATGTCTAGCGAAAACGAGTGTGGTATTTTATTTATTACCTACCTTCAAACAATTGAATATTTGTCATAAAAAAATAGAAATTCCTGCATTTCGAATATGTAAACATTTTACACTGTGGCGGAATGATATCACAAGACTGTGCACTACGGTATGTCCCAAAGGTCGCCTCTTAACGAAATAGTTTGTTATACTTCCGGGGTTTTTTTAAAATCCATATTTCGTCCCCAAACCAGTTCGCTACCTGTTTGGTCGTCCCAGTTTTACATATATACATGTATATTTTTATTACAGAAACAAATGGCACAAATGGTGTGCGTGATGGTTATGAAATATGTTTTAAATTACATGCATTTTAAAATTTGGTAGACATGTGTAGTTTATGTGTACGTGATTTTAGTTTTTTTGTTTGTTTGTTCTTTGTGGTGGAAGGGTTTGTGGTTGTTATTTTTGTTTTACCCCTGACGATTTGGGCGGTTCATGAAAGGAAATAAAAGCACAGACTTATTTTATTTTAGAACACTGGATTACGTCTTAATTCATTCTTCAACAATATCTACTTCAATGTGGACTCGCAAATTGTGTATTGTGATTTAGAACAATTTAATTGCATTGACCAGACGTTGAACTCCCAGTATTCAGTGACGCATCATGGGGCCAAATAAGTATTGGGGAAGACGGGTATTACACGTGGGGCGAACTAAAAAAATTGCGGGCGAACTGTTCTGGGGAGAAGTGACTTGGGGCGAAACATTTGGTACCACGTTAATCTAGGTCAACACATGTTTGAACGGACGACAATACGAATATTAACTAGAAGTATTTAATTAATTAACATATAATTCAAACGATGATATGTGTGTAAATACAAAAGTCAGTTTTTATAACTCTGAACATTTCTTCTGATATATTTAGTCAAGTTTTTGACGCTTTTGCGAAGGCTGGGAAATGTGTTCCAACGTAATTTTTCATGAATGAAAAAAAAAGTCCCGGTAGACTTACTGACCAACCAATCATAATAGCCTTGCTTCATTGTCAACCAATGAAAAGACGTTCATCCGGTACGACCCTCGTGGTGCGTACCGTATTTGTACGACACCGCTATGCATTAGTTTTACTCATTTTCCACCCAATATGAAAATAAACATATATTGATGCATGTACCTTACAGCTTTCTTTAAATTAAAAAATGAAACCCAATGGAAATTTATGGGGAAGTACGTCTACACCACTCCCCTGAAAACGTCACTGAGAAGTAGCGGAAGTACAACGAACTATTTCTCAATGCGGCGGTACGTAGTCGTGCACCGGCTAGTTATGCAAATCAACATCCGGTCTTGAAATACAAAATTTATTTTTCATAATTTGCGTGATTTAAAGGAGGGTAATAAATAAAATACCACACTCGTTTTCGCTAGATATCATTTTTTATGAAACTCGTGAACTTCCCAAACGTATCTGACCTCACTTTCATTCGGTCAGATACGTTTGGGAGGTTCACTCGTTTCGTAAAACTGATATCTAGCGTAAACTCGTATAGTATTCTATATGTATCTAGCATGTTTTGCACTGCGTTCGTAGACATGACAGCATACATGTGTATCTGGTGTGTTCTACACTGCGTTCTCTGACTTGACAGTATACATGTGTATCTGGTGTGTTCTACACTGCGTTCTTTCACTTGAGACTATACATGTGTATCTGGTGTGTTTTACACTACGTTCTTAGACATGACAGTATACATGTGTATCTGGTGTGTTCTACACTACGTTCTTAGACATGACAGTATATATGTGTATCTGGTGTGTTTCACACTACGTTCTTAGACATGACAGTATACATGTGTATCTGGTGTGTTCTACACTGCGTTCTTAGACATGACAGTATACATGTGTATCTGGTGTGTTTTACACTGCGTTCTTAGACATGACAGTATACATGTGTATCTGGTGTGTTTCACACTACGTTCTTAGACATGACAGTATACATGTGTATCTGGTGTGTTTTACACTGCGTTCTTAGACATGACAGTATACATGTGTATCTGGTGTGTTTTACACTGCGTTCTTAGACATGACAGTATACATGTGTATCTGGTGTGTTTTACACTACGTTCTTAGACATGACAGTATACATGTGTATCTGGTGTGTTTTACACTACGTTCTTAGACATGACAGTATGTATGTGTATCTGGTGTGTTTTACACTACGTTCTTAGACATGACAGTATACATGTGTATCTGGTGTGTTTTACACTTCGTTCTTAGACATGACAGTATACATGTGTATCTGGTGTGTTCTACACTGCGTTCTTTGACATGCCACTATATATGTGTATCTGGTGTGTTCTACAATGCATTCTTTCACATGACAGTATACATGTGTATCTGGTGTGTTTTGCACTGCGTTCTTAGACATGAAAGTATGTATGTGTATCTGGTGTGTTTTACACTACGTTCTTAGACATGACAGTATGTATGTGTATCTGGTGTGTTCTACACTACGCTCTTTGACATGACAGTCTACATGTGTATCTGGTGTGTTTTACACTGCGTTCTTAGGCATGACAGTATATATGTGTATCTGGTGTGTTTCACACAGCGTTCTTAGACATGACAGTATACATGTCTATCTGGTGTGTTTTTCACTGCGTTCTTAGACATGACAGTATATATGTGTTTCACACTGCGTTCTTAGACATGACATGACACTATATATGTGTATCTGGTGTGTTCTACACTTCATTCTTTCATATGACAGTATACATGTGTATCTTGTGTGTTTTACACTGCGTTCTTAGACATGACAGTATACATGTGTCTCTGGTGTGTTTTACACTGCGTTCTTAGACATTATTGTCACGGGGATTCTATAATTCCCGTAACCGAATAAAACACGATTATCAAAATGTCTCTCCTACTTGTATATCTATTAGATCTCTCTGTAGCAGGCTGTTAAACCCTAGTATGGCTCGTCTCTAGGTATGATCAGAGATACGATCTTATATAAAGTATATATATTGATAGCACGTTTAGCTCACTAGAAACACAACAAAAACACAATACACTTTGGAATCTGTATTAATCTACGCTGACAAATGTACAGCCGTAGTAGTTAATTAATAACAGCAATAATAACAACCCAGAACTGATCACTTAATTAGTTAATCTCTAGGTGTCTAGTTACACAATATGCGAATCACTTCACCGTTACACCACACTCACACGTGTGATAATTGAGAAACGCTTCCCGGAGAAGTTAATTAATAAAGGAATTACAACACCATTCCTAACTGGTTAATTTTTAGTTAATCCTTATTACTCGTTCAGTAACGTGTGATAATTTAGAAACGCTTGCAGGGGAACTTAATTAATAAAGGAATTACAGCTCTATTCCTAACGGGTTAATTTTTAATTAACCCTTAACTACTCTTTCAGTAATCATGTAACACAGAATTAATACTTATCACAATAAAGACAATAACCTACAGTGTACCTAGGTCCGCTAGGATGACTGGCTAAGCTTTATATTACCAAATACTCGTATAATGTTAGAACAAAAAGTCTACGATTTACTTCGTCAGATGACCGAAGACACTGTCTAAAGAATATTGGTATAATACAGTATTAAAATATTTAAAGTCACATCAATCACATCAAGGTTATACACAGAGCAGAAAATATATTTACCAAAGTCCAAACGGACTAACGTTCCCTCGGTGCCTTCCTATTTGTTCTCGTCGATATCTCTAAAACACTAGCTATTTATTATAAATCAGGATTTTGCCTGGGGGTACAAGGCGGTACCTCACGTATCATCTCATATTCTACATCTACTAGAGTCGATATATTTCTCTCTTATCGTCAGTCTGGCTGTCGCCAACCGCGAGGAATCTCCTGGCCATAAACAGCACTACCGGAGATATTACGTAACTACTAGCCACATGGCCTCCGCACCTGGCTGAGGGTGTGTATTAGGCATACCGATCGAGGACGGTCGCGCAGAAGTCTTACGTAACAAGTTGCCCATCTGGGCTACGGGCAATAAACTGCACACGGCCCTCTAACACAATTAAAAATCGCCACAGGCGAAACAAATTTAAGAGCATGTTCCGTGACACACCCCCACCTCAAAAGGGATATTTCCTCTACTCTAGGAATAGGGAAATATACTACATTAAAACAAAAAGGTGCGTTAACCGACGCATACGGGCATTTATAACACATGTAATAATAAGGTGACTACCAGTAATCACACTGAGTCTCTGAGTCCCTGGTATACAAATAAAATATATATAAACAAAACAGAAATAAAGAATGTCAACACATTATCATAACGTTCAACTTCGGGACAGGGCATCAGCAATTACATTGGATGTGCCCTTGAAATGTCCAATGGTAATTGGGTATTCTTGCAGAAGAAGACTCCATCTCAAAACTCTCTGGTTGGAGGCTTTCATTAGGATGGTCCAGTCCGTCTTCGTCTTCTTGGAACAGCACAGCCCCAGCACCCACGTCACTGGCACCCACAGCTAACTTGAACGGCATTCGGTAGTCTGGTGCTGCCATCACGGGAGACGAGTAGCGCCTCTGCTTGAGACGGTTGAATGACTTCTCGCATTCACCTGACCAATGGAACTTCGTTTCCTTCTTTTTCAGCGTCGCACGTTTTCCAGGTTTTCTCCGATAGGCATGCTGTCGAATCTGTGTAGCGTTGGGTTCCAAGCGCACATCTTGGCTTACGGTATTGGTAACTGTTGGAAGGTTCTGACAAATGGAAACATTGTCTTGTTTCAACGTCGTCAACTTTGCTCGCTGGGGGTTCAAGTCTGCTAGAATCTGGCCGTTGGCCAACTTGATCTCCGCAGTCTTGACGTCATCACAGGGAATTGAGTGTCTCTCAATTTGGACCGGTCTCTCTGGAACTATCGGCAGTCTGTCAAAATAACCTTTTAGCAAATTGATGTGACAATACCTACTTTTCCTAACCCTATCAGGAGTGTTTATCACATACCCTGTCTCATTAACCCGTTTGTGCACAACATAGGGCCCGAAATACCTGTTCTGCAATGAACCCCGTTTAATGGGAAGGTACAGCAGCACTTTATCCCCTGGTTTAAATTCCCGACTCCTAGTCTTCCTATCAAACACTGATTTTATTTTGCTCTGAGCATGGCTCAGTTGCTTCCTAGCCTTCCTATCAAACTCTGATTTTATTTTGTTCTGAGCATGGCTCAGTTGCGTCCTAGCTAGTTCGGTCGCCGGCAACCTCCGATCTCTAACTCTCTTATTTATTAATACTCCCTTGTCCACAGTTAACAAGGTAGTGCGAACTGCCAACAATTTTGGATCAGCCCCCTACTCTAGAATTAACTCTTGTCTATTACAAGGTAAATCCCCTCTATCAAACACAACTGGTTCAATTCCCCTCTGCGGGAGATCAACAGGTTCCACCACATTTAATTTGTCAGTTGACTTATCTACCATTTTACTGATAACCTCATCCACTCCAATTTCATGGCTCACACACGTATCAGACAAATCACAAATATCCTCTAGATCCCGTGATAACCTACTGGCCATAGCCCTAGTCTTTACACACGCAGGATATTTAATCTCATCAACCTCACACTCTTCTATTGGTAACGTGCTGTCTTTAATTAACAGTTGGTCACATTTCGGCTGACAACACTGACTAGTCAAATCATTTCCCAACAAAACTCCTATCTTTTCAACAGGCAAGTCCTTCACAACCCCCATAATGACTGGTCCCGTCACAAACTTTGAACACAAGAAAACGTTATGTAACCGAACAACCATTTTTTCTCCAGTAACCGAGGTTAAAGCCAAACTACGTCCTATGTCTGAATTTTCAATACCAGCTAAACTCTTTTGCGTGATCAAACTCTGACTACACCCGGTATCTCTATAGATTGATATAGCCTTAGGACACAACTCTTGTTTCACATCACAAACCATACCAGTGGACACATACGGATTTACTTTCTCTGCAATGGGACTAACCATTAACTCTCTCGCTAACGGAGCTGACCTCACTAAACCGACCACTTGCGCATTATCGCGTTTCCTTTTAAAACAGTCTCCGATAAGATGGTTATCCTTTTTACAGTAACTGCAATGTGGACGAAAAGTTCGTGCATTGGCTGATAATGCAGGCCTATCCTTACTTTGCCCACCAGGTGCATTCCTTGCCTGACTAGCTGACCAACTAGATGACTCTCCCCGATAGTTACTTTCCCGGGAAAAACCTGGCTGAAATTTCTTCTTATCACCCTGTTGTAAAGAGCTACCCGGTACTGCCTGAGCTTTGTGTATTAACACGTAATCATCTGCCACTATGCCTGCCTCCTCTATCTTTTTGACATCACGATCCTCTAAATGAATACGTAAGCTAACTGGTAATCCATTTTTAATGTCCTGTAAGATCAACAACTCCCGTAACTCGGTATATGATTCTACCTGATGAGAAATCACCCATTATCAAACATCCCTGCCTTCTTAGCCACAAACTCACTATAAGACTGACCCTGCGTTTTTCTCAACTCGCTATACCATAAACGATAATCCTCAGGTCGTAATTCATACGCCCTCAACACCGCAGTCTTAACTAGGTCGTACTGACTTGCTCGCTCATCACTCATTGAATTATAAGCTATACTAGCCTTCCCCTTAAACTTAGACACGGCTAACAATGTCCACTTAGACTGCGGCCAATTTAGCTGCTTAGCGGCCCATTCAAAAAGTTGAAAAAACATGTCTACCTCCTGATCGTCAAATACAGGCACTGATCTATAAGCCTCCGACATGTTAAACCCATTTCCGGCTTCTCGTCTGACTTCTTCAGTATACAACTTTAACTCATATTCCACTTTTAATTTTTCTAACTGGAATTCTCTATCCCTCTCTTCTCTCTCTCTCTCTCTCTCTCTCTCTCTCTCTCTCTCTCTCTCTCTCTCTCTCTCTCTCTCTCTCTCTCTCTCTCTCTCTCTCTCTCTCTCTCTCTCTCTCTCTCTCTATCTTCTCTATCCCTATATCTATCTTCTCTATCCCTATCTTCTTTTTCTCTATGTCACGGGGATTCTATAATTCCCGTAACTGAATAAAACACGATTATCAAAATATCTCTCCTAACTGTATATCTATTAGATCTCTCTGTAACAGGCTGTTAACCCTAGTATGGCTCGTCTCTTAGGTATGATCAGAGATACGATCTTATATAAAGTATATATTATTATAGCACGTTAGTTCTCTGGAAAACACAACAAAAACACAATACACTTTGGAATCTGTATTAATCTACGCTGACAAATGTACAGCCGTAGTAGTTAATTAATAACAGCAATAATAACAACCCAGAACTGATCACTTAATTAGTTAATCTCTAGGTGTCTAGTTACACAATATGCGAATCACTTCACCGTTACACCACACCCACACGTGTGATAATTGAGAAACGCTTCCAGGAGAAGTTAATTAATAAAGGAATTACAACACCATTCCTAACTGGTTAATTTATAATTAACCCTTACTACTCGTTCAGTAACGTGTGATAATTTAGAAACGCTTCTTGGGGAACTTAATTAATAAAGGAATTACAGCTCTATTCCTAACGGGTTAATTTTTAATTAACCCTTAACTACTCTTTCAGTAATCTGTAACACAAAATTAATACTGGTACCTATCACAATAAAGACAATAACCTACAGTTTACCTAGGGTCTTCTAGGATGACTGGCTAAGCTTTATATTACCAAACACTCATATAATTTTAGAACAAAAAGTCTACGATTTACTTCGTCAGATGACCGAAGACACTGTCTAAAGAATATTGGTATAATACAGTATTAAAATATTTAAAGTCACATCAATCACATCAAGGTTATACACAGAGCAGAAATGATATTTACCAAGTATTACGTAACAAGTTGCCCACCTGGGCTACGGGCAATAAATTGCACACGGCCCTCTAACACAATTAAAATCGCCACAGGCGAAACAAATTTAAAAGCATGTACCGTGACACTCTATCGCTATCTTCTCTTTCTCTCTCCCTCTCTCTCTCCCTCTCTTCTCTTTCTCTCTCTCTCTCTGTATCTAATGCACGTTCTTCTCTTTCGTACTCAAGCTTTTTAAAAGCTAACTGTTGTTCCATACTCAAGTCACTTATCTCTATCTCTGGAACAATCTCACTGTCTTCCATAACAGGCCTATCACCAAAAACTTCCTGGATAATAATTGTCTTTATATCACCTAAGGTTTTTGCTGATGTTAAATCAATTTCTCGCTCACCCGCGATTTCAACTAACTCGGCCTTACGTGCTCGCTTAATCTCCACTACACTGAGCGTAGGCCTATCCAGCAAATTCTTATCCATGTTTAGATATGACGCACTTATTATTAATTAATTTTCTAGTGAACAACGTGCTACTTCTGGTAAATTTGTAAAAATAATTTATAAAGCCCCCATTTACAAACAATACATTTTTAAATATGCATGTCCCGTTTCAGATCCCGGACGAGCCCCCAATTTTCTACTCCTGTCACGAGGATTCTATAATTCCCGTAACCGAATAAAACACGATTATCAAAATGTCTCTCCTACTTGTATATCTATTAGATATCTCTGTAACAGGCTGTTAAACCCTAGTATGGCTCGTCTCTAGGTATGATCAGAGATACGATCTTATATAAAGTATATATATTGATAGCACGTTTAGCTCACTAGAAACACAACAAAAACACAATACACTTTGGAATCTGTATTAATCTACGCTGACAAATGTACAGCCATAGTAGTTAATTAATAACAGCAATAATAACAACCCAGAACTGATCACTTAATTAGTTAATCTCTAGGTGTCTAGTTACACAATATGCGAATCACTTCAGCGTTACACCACACCCACACGTGTGATAATTGAGAAACGCTTCCCGGAGAAGTTAATTAATAAAGGAATTACAACACCATTCCTAACTGGTTAATTTTTAGTTAACCCTTACTACTCGTTCAGTAACGTGTGATAATTTAGAAACGCTTGCAGGGGAACTTAATTAATAAAGGAATTACAGCTCTATTCCTAACGGGTTAATTTTTAATTAACCCTTAACTACTCTTTCAGTAATCTTGTAACACAGAATTAATACTTATCACAATAAAGACAATAACCTACAGTGTACCTAGGTCCGCTAGGATGACTGGCTAAGCTTTATATTACCAAATACTCGTATAATGTTAGAACAAAAAGTCTACGATTTACTTCGTCAGATGACCGAAGACACTGTCTAAAGAATATTGGTATAATACAGTATTAAAATATTTAAAGTCACATCAATCACATCAAGGTTATAGGCTACGGGCAATAAACTGCACACTGCGTTCTTAGACATGACAGTATACATGTGTATCTGGTGTGTTTTACACTGCGTTCTTAGTGACAGTATACATGTGTATCTGGTGTGTTTCACACTGCGTTCTTAGACATGACAGTATACATGTGTATCTGGTGTGTTTTACACTGTGTTCTTAGACATGACAGTATACATGTTTATCTGGTGTGTTTCATACTGCGTTCTTAGACATGACAGTATACATGTGTATCTGGTGTGTTTCACCGTGCGATCTTACACATGACAGTATACGTGTGTAACTGGTGAGTTTCACACTGCGTTCTTAGACATGACAGTATACATGTATATCTGGTGTGTTTCACACTGCGTTCTTAGACATGACAGTATACATGTGTATCTGGTGTGTTCTACACTGCGTTCTTAGACATGACAGTATGTATGTGTATCTGGTGTGTTTCACACTGCGTTCTTAGACATGACAGTATGTATGTGTATCTGGTGTGTTTCACACTGCGTTCTTAGACATGACAGTATGTATGTGTATCTGGTGTGTTTCACACTGCGTTCTTAGACATGACAGTATGTATGTGTATCTGGTGTGTTTCACACTGCGTTCTTAGACATGACAGTATACATGTGTATCTGGTGTGTTTCACACTGCGTTCTTAGACATGACAGTATACATGTGTATCTGGTGTGTTTTACACTGCGTTCTTAGACATGACAGTGTGTACGTGTATCTGGTGTGTTCTACACTGCGTTCTTAGACATGACAGTATGTATGTGTATCTGGTGTGTTTTACACTACGTTCTTAGACATGACAGTATGTATGTGTATCTGGTGTGTTTTACACTGCGTTCTTAGACACGACTATACATGTGTATCTGGTGTGTTCTACACAGCGTTCTTAGACATGACAGTATGTATGTGTATCTGGTGTGTTCCACACTGCGTTCTTAGACATGACAGTATGTATGTGTATCTGGTGTGTTTTACACTACGTTCTTAGACATGACAGTATACATGTGTATCTGGTGTGTTTTACACTGCGTTCTTAGACATGACAGTATATATGTGTATCTGGTGTGTTTTACACTACGTTCTTAGACATGACAGTATACATGTGTATCTGGTGTGTTTTACACTACGTTCTTAGACATGACAGTATACATGTGTATCTGGTGTGTTCTACACTGCGTTCTTAGACATGACAGTATACATGTGTATCTGGTGTGTTCTACACTACGTTCTTAGACATGACAGTATACATGTGTATCTGGTGTGTTTTACACTGCGTTCTTAGACATGACAGTATATATGTGTATCTGGTGTGTTCTACACTGCGTTCTTAGACATGACAGTATATATGTGTATCTGGTGTGTTTTACACTAAGTTCTTAGACATGATACTATACATGTGTATGTGGTGTGTTCTACACTACATTCTTAGACATGACAGTATACATGTGTAGCTGGTGTGTTCTACACTGCGTTCTTTGACATGACAGTATATATGTGTATCTGGTGTGTTTTACACTGCGTATGACAGTATATGTGTATCTGGTGTGTTCTACACTGCGTTCTTAGACATGACAGTATACATGTGTATCTGGTGTGTTTTACACTGCGTTCTTAGACATGACAGTATACATGTGTATCTGGTGTGTTTCACACTGCGTTCTTAGACATGACAGTATACATGTGTATCTGGTGTGTTCTACACTGCGTTCTTAGACATGACAGTATGTATGTGTATCTGGTGTGTTCTACACTGCGTTCTTAGACATGACAGTATGTATGTGTATCTGGTGTGTTTTACACTGCGTTCTTAGACATGACAGTATACATGTGTATCTGGTGTGTTTTACACTGCGTTCTTAGACATGACAGTATGTATGTGTATCTGGTGTGTTCTACACTGCGTTCTTAGACATGACAGTATGTATGTGTATCTGGTGTGTTCTACACTACACATGACAGTATACATGCGTTCTTAGACATGACAGTATACATGTGTATCTGGTGTGTTCTACACTGCGTTCTTAGACATGACAGTATGTATGTGTATCTGGTGTGTTCTACACTGCGTTCTTAGACATGACAGTATACATGTGTATCTGGTGTGTTTTACACTGCGTTCTTAGACATGACAGTATGTATGTGTATCTGGTGTGTTTCACACTGCGTTCTTAGACATGACAGTATGTATGTGTATCTGGTGTGTTTTACACTGCGTTCTTAGACATGACAGTATACATGTGTATCTGGTGTGTTTCACACTACGTTCTTAGACATGACAGTATACGTGTGTATCTGGTGTGTTCTAGACTACGTTCTTAGACATGACAGTATATATGTGTATCTGGTGTGTTTTACACTGCGTTCTTAGACATGACAGTATATATGTGTATCTGGTGTGTTTTACACTGCGTTCTTAGACATGACAGTATACATGTGTATCTGGTGTGTTTTACACTGCGTTCTTAGACATGACAGTATATATGTGTATCTGGTGTGTTTTACACTGCGTTCTTAGACATTATACATGTGTATCTGGTGTGTTTCACACTGCGTTCTTAGACATGACAGTATGTATGTGTATCTGGTGTGTTTCACACTGCGTTCTTAGACATGACAGTATACATGTGTATCTGGTGTGTTTTACACTGCGTTCTTAGACATGACTATACATGTGTATCTGGTGTGTTCTACACAGCGTTCTTTGACTTAACACTGTGTACGTGTATCTGGTGTGTTCTACACTGCGTTCTTAGACATGACAGTATGTATGTGTATCTGGTGTGTTTTACACTACGTTCTTAGACATGACAGTATGTATGTGTATCTGGTGTGTTCTGGTGTGTTTTACACTGCGTTCTTAGACATGACAGTATACATGTGTATATGTATGGTGTGTTCACTACGTTCTTAGACATGACAGTATCTTGTGTATCTGGTGTGTTTCACACTGTTCTTAGACATGACAGTATGTATGTGTATCTGGTGTGTTCCACACTGCGTTCTTAGACATGACAGTATGTATGTGTATCTGGTGTGTTTTACACTACGTTCTTAGACATGACAGTATACATGTGTATCTGGTGTGTTTTACACTGCGTTCTTAGACATGACAGTATATATGTGTATCTGGTGTGTTTTACACTACGTTCTTAGACATGACAGTATACATGTGTATCTGCTGTGTTTTACAATACGTTCTTAGACATCACAGTATACATGTGTATCTGGTGTGCTCTACACTGCGTTCTTTGACTTGACAGTATACATGTGTATCTGGTGTGTTCTACACTACGTTCTTAGACATGACAGTATACATGTGTATCTGGTGTGTTTTACACTGCGTTCTTTGACTTGACACTATATATGTGTATCTGGTGTGTTCTACACTGCGTTCTTTGACTTGACACTATATATGTGTATCTGATGTGTTTCACACTGCGTTCTTAGACATGACAGTATACATGTGTATCTGGTGTGTTTCACACTGCGTTCTTAGACATGACAGTATACATGTGTATCTGGTGTGTTCTACACTGCGTTCTTAGACATGACAGTATGTATGTGTATCTGGTGTGTTTCACACTACGTTCTTAGACATGACAGTATACATGTGTATCTGGTGTGTTTTACACTACGTTCTTAGACATGACAGTATGTATGTGTATCTGGTGTGTTTCACACTGCGTTCTTAGACATGACAGTATATATGTGTATCTGTTGTGTTTCACACTGCGTTCTTAGACATGACAGTATGTATGTGTATCTGGTGTGTTTCACACTGCGTTCTTAGACATGACAGTATACATGTGTATCTGGTGTGTTTCACACTGCGTTCTTAGACATGACAGTATACATGTGTATCTGGTGTGTTTTACACTGCGTTCTTAGACATGACAGTATGTATGTGTATCTGGTGTGTTTTACACTGCGTTCTTAGACATGACAGTATGTATGTGTATCTGGTGTGTTTCACACTGCGTTCTTAGACATGACAGTATGTATGTGTATCTGGTGTGTTTCACACTGCGTTCTTAGACATGACAGTATGTATGTGTATCTGGTGTGTTTCACACTGCGTTCTCAGGTGCCTCAGGTTGCAACTAACGCTGCACAGTACAGTTCTTAGACATGACAGTATAATAACTGCGTTCTTATGAAGCACGATCGTGTATCGTGTGTTTCACACTTTACTATTATTTACGGAAAGTAGCAGCATTTCCAATAGACATGAAGCAGTTTGCTATGGCGAACGCCCACGGATTGAACATATTTTTGTGTTTCACACTGCGTTCGTGATCGAACGGATGGTGTTTCGAGTTGTGTATCAATGGTGTGTTATCTTTTCGTTCTTAGACATGACAGTCAAGTTCGTACCAAAACGCGGTATCCCCTACCTTATACCAAAATGCCATGGTTCACTGTTCGCAATGTTATTGTTAGCACACGTTCTTAGACATGACAGTAAATTGTATCTGTTTTGCGCATTTGTTATTTACCCGGTAGCATGACAGTATGTATGTGTTGTTTATTAATTGACTCCAGTGTATCTGGTGTGTTTCACACTAGTTCTTACGTATGTATGTGTATCTGGTATCTGGTGTGTTTCACACTACGTTCTTAGACATGACAGTATGTATGTGTATCTGACAGTATGTATGTGTATCTGGTGTGTTTCACACTGCGTTCTTAGACATGACAGTATGTATGTGTATCTGGTGTGTGTATCTGGTGTGTTTCATGAGAATAGACATGACAGTATGTATGTGTATCTGGTGTGTTGCACGTAAACGTATGTCTACGGCACACGTAAGTGCTAGTCGTAGACGTGTGTTTACACTTTTCTTAGACATGAATATGGGTCCTGGTGTATTTCACACTGCGTTCTTAGACATGACAGTATACATGTGTATCTGGTGTGCTTTACACTACGTTCTTAGACATGACAGTATACATGTGTATCTGGTGTGCTTTACACTACGTTCTTAGACATGACAGTATACATGTGTATCTGGTGTGTTTCACACTACGTTCTTAGACATGACAGTATGTATGTGTATCTGGTGTGTTTCACACTACGTTCTTAGACATGACAGTATATATGTGTATCTGGTGTGTTTTACACTACGTTCTTAGACATGACAGTATACATGTGTATCTGGTGTGTTTTACACTGCGTTCTTAGACATGACAGTATATATGTGTATCTGGTGTGTTTCACACTGCGTTCTTAGACATGACAGTATACATGTGTATCTGGTGTGTTTTACACTGCGTTCTTAGACATGACAGTATGTATGTGTATCTGGTGTGTTTCACACTACGTTCTTAGACATGACAGTATATATGTGTATCTGGTGTGTTTTACACTACGTTCTTAGACATGACAGTATACATGTGTATCTGGTGTGTTTTACACTGCGTTCTTAGACATGACAGTATACATGTGTATCTGGTGTGTTTTACACTGCGTTCTTAGACATGACAGTATATATGTGTATGTGTACACTCTGGTGTGTTTTGTGTATCTGGTGTGTTTTACACTGCGTTCTTAGACATGACAGTATATATGTGTATCTGGTGTGTTTCACACTACGTTCTTAGACATGACAGTATATATGTGTATCTGGTGTGTTTTACACTACGTTCTTAGACATGACAGTATACATGTGTATCTGGTGTGTTCTACACTACGTTCTTAGACATGACAGTATACATGTGTATCTGGTGTGTTTCACACTGCGTTCTTAGACATGACAGTATGCATGTGTATCTGGTGTGTTTCACACTGCGTTCTTAGACATGACAGTATGCATGTGTATCTGGTGTGTTTTACACTGCGTTCTTAGACATGACAGTATGCATGTGTATCTGGTGTGTTTCACACTGCGTTCTTAGACATGACAGTATACATGTGTATCTGGTGTGTTTTACACTGCGTTCTTAGACATGACAGTATGTATGTGTATCTGGTGTGTTTCACACTGCGTTCTTAGACATGACACTATATATGTGTATCTGGTGTGTTTCACACTACGTTCTTAGACATGACAGTATGTATGTGTATCTGGTGTGTTTTACACTGCGTTCTTAGACATGACAGTATGTATGTGTATCTGGTGTGTTTCACACTGCGTTCTTAGACATGACAGTATACATGTGTATCTGGTGTGTTTTACACTACGTTCTTAGACATGACAGTATGTATGTGTATCTGGTGTGTTTTGCACTGACAGGTGATGTATATGTACTATCTACTGGGTTACCGACTCACCAAGGAATCGGAAGATGAATTGATCATTGCCATCGAGAACAACCTGCTCAATACGAAAAGCCGGCTGGCCATCTTTGAACATCTCAGTGACGACGTCGTGCGGAAGGTTTGTCTGCCTCTATTACATCAAAAGTTAAAGTTTGTTTTGGTTAACGACACCACTAGAGTATATTAAAGTGATTTTCAGTGAAAAGTCATTTTGTCACAAATTTGA
Source organism: Gigantopelta aegis (assembly GCF_016097555.1). Classification (NCBI taxonomy): domain Eukaryota; kingdom Metazoa; phylum Mollusca; class Gastropoda; order Neomphalida; family Peltospiridae; genus Gigantopelta; species Gigantopelta aegis. The sequence goes on from NC_054709.1 coordinate 4,816,950, forward strand.
GTAAAATCGGATGCAAAAAAAAGGCCAATATGAAATAGCCTCTATATATCATTTGGAATAAACCATAATATCTCATTCATATACATCTCTACTATAACGTAAATTAGAGGCGATATTATACCCTTATGTTGCAATAAGAATTACGCATTGCGAGTTTGCATTGTATTCTCAGTCACACATCAATTTTTTATTTTATTTTTTAGTCTAAAAATACGTTCATTCTTGTTCTGGATAGTGACTCACACATCAATTATTTTTTAATTGTTTTTAGTCTGAAAATACGTTCATTCTTGTTCTGGATGGTGACTCACACATCAATTATTTTTTATTTGTTTTTAGTCTAAAAATACGTTCATTCTTGTTCTGGATGGTGACTCATAGATCAATTTAAAAAAAAAAAATTTAGTCTGAAAATACGTTCATTCTTGTTCTAGATGGTGACTCACACATCAATTATTTTTTATTTGTTTTTAGTCTGAAAATACGTTCATTCTTGTTCTGGATGGTGACTCACATATCAATTTGTTTTTTTCAGTCTGAAAATACGTTCATTCTTCTTCTAGATGGAGACTCACACATCAATGTTTTTTTTAATTTGGTTTTTGTCTGAAAATACGTTCATTCTTGTTCTGGATAGTAACTCACACATCACTGATTTTTTATTTGTTTTTAGTCAGAAAATACGTTCATTCTTGTTCTGGATGGTGACTCACACATCAATTAAAAAAAACCCCCACATTTTAATCCTAAAATACGTTAATTCTTGTTCTAGATGGTGACTCACGTATCAATTTTTTATTTTATTTGGTTTTAGTCTGAAAATACGTTCATTCTTGTTCTAGATGGTGACTCACACATCAATTATTTTTTATTTGTTTTTAGTCTGAAAATACGTTCATTCTTGTTCTAGATGGTGACTCACATATCATTTTTTTTTTCTTTTTTTTTTTAGTCTGAAAATACATTCATTCTTGTTCTAGATGGTGACTCACATATCAATTATTTGTTTATTTGGTTTTAGTCTGAAAATACGTTCATTCTTGTTCTGGATGGTGACTCACATATCAATAAAATAAAAATAGTTTTTAGTCTGAAAATACATTCATTCTTGTTCTAGATGGTGACTCACACATCAAATATTTTTTTTATTTGGTTTTAGTCTGAAAATACGTTCATCCTTGCTCTGGATGGTGACACAGATTTCATGCCTGGGGCAGTGCGCCTTCTGGTGGACAGAATGAGGAAAGGTCAAAGGGTCGGAGCTGCTTGTGGACGAATCCACCCAATTGGTTCAGGTGGGTGTTTGCCACACAACAAAAACATATTTTAAAACCCCAAACGAAACGAAAATAAAATGAAAAATAAAATAAAATTAAAATGAATTTAACTTTAAAAAAGCTAAACCGAAAATAAAACAAACAAACAAAAATAACACAACAAACAGACAACATTTATAACAAACGCAATATTATGTTTAAAGAGATAACTAGTAATTGTTTGTCTTTTGTTCGAGACTTTGTTTGATGTCTGATGTAAGGCCAGCCGGTACCGGGCTGTGAACCCAGTACCTACCAGCCTTATATCCGACAGCTTAACTACGACACAACCGAGGCCGGTAACAGACCGATTCTTTGCACGCTGCCAGGTACGATTTTGATGATTGTATGTATTTCTTCTTCTTCTTCTTCTTCTTCTTCTTCTAGGTCCACTAGTGTGGTACCAGAAATTTGAGTACGCGATTGGACATTGGTTGCAGAAATCCACTGAGCACGTGCTGGGGTGTGTACTGTGCAGTCCCGGCTGTTTCTCCCTGTTTCGCGGCTCGGCGCTCATGGATGACAATATCATCAGGAAGTACACCATCTTGCCCACCGAGCCAGGACACTTCCTCCAGTATGAACAAGGTATTAGATATTAAAGGAAACCTTTTTTTCTTGTTTTCGAAACCTCAGCACATTTTTAATTTCTGGTTACATGCAGCCTAATTCAGTAAACCCTCCCAACTTTGCAATTTCACAATCGAATGCCAAACAAATAATTTTGTTTTTTGTTTGACACAATCTAGAGCACATGGATGTATTAATCATCGTAAGTAAAACATTTTGACATATAGTCTTAGAGAGGAAACCCGCTATATTTGTTCCATTAGTAGCAAGGGATATTTTGTATGCACCTTTCCAGACATGATAGTACATACCACGGCCTTTGATATACCATTCGTGGTGCACTGGGTGGAAAGATAAATAGGGCAATTGGCCTACCGATGGGGATCGATCGTAGAAGGAAGGCGCATCAAGCAAGTGCTATCGTAATCCAATTAAAAAACAATACATGCAAGAATGATGCAATATAACAGGTACGTATAGATATACTTAACAGGGGATTCAGGACTGTGGCGATATATATATGTATATATATCTGGGGTGGTGGTGGGGGAGGGGGATGTGGGAGGTCAGGTTAGGCTTCCCCGAAACAGGGATGGGTTGGACCCATAAAACCTTCCTGTGAACACACACCAGACAGTGCACCACGACTGGTATATCAAAGGCCGTGGTATGTGCTATCCTGTTTATGGGATATACAAACGGTCTTGCTACTAACGAAAACATGTAGTGGGTTTCCTCTTTAAGACTATATGTCAAAATTACCAAATGTTTGACACCCAGTAGCTGATGATTAATAAATCAATGTGTTCTAGTCGTCTCGTTAAACAAAAGAAACAATCGACATAGCTACTAGACATTTTGGTTTAATTAAAAACGTTTTTATTATACGTAGGAAATATTAGTCCAAAATCTCATTCTGTAGACAGGAAAGCACATACCATGGCCTTTAACCAGTTGTGGTGCACTGGTTGGAACGAGAAAAACATTATGTCGATTGATTCATTGTTTAAGTATTCAGCATATAAAACTCAATACAACCTGGATTTGCACTTATATAGTCCGTCTCATCAGTCTAGTAAAAAAACAATTTTGGTAAATAACTTTTGACGTAAGAAGAAAATTAAAAGTGCTTTGGAAATAACACCACCCCCCCTCAAGAAAACCCCCCCAAAAAAACACCCCCCCCCCAAAAAAAAAAAAAAAAAAAAAAAAAAAAAAAAAAAAAAAAAAAACTAACCTATGTTTGTGTGCAATTACAAATCAATCCGCTCAGAAATAAATAACTTGTAGTAAATTCCATGGCATGAAAAACGGCGTTTGCTGTGAGACGGACTATAGAAAACAATCTGCTCAGAAATAAATAGTGTGTAGTAAATTCTATAGTATGAAAAAGGGCGTTCGTTGTGGGTTGGACTATAGTTTACGACACTCACCTCTTTATGTACAGGCGAGGACCGCTGGCTGTGCACGCTGCTGTTGCAGCAAGGCTACAGGGTGGACTATGTCGCCGGTGCAGATGCATTCACGTACGCCCCTGAAGGCTTCAACGAATTCTTCAATCAGCGAAGACGCTGGATGCCCTCCACGCTAGCAAACATCATGGACTTGTTGACCAGCGCCAACCTGACCGTGAGCGTGAACCCCAACATCAGCATGCTGTATATCTGGTACCAAATGGCCATCATGTTCGGCACTGTCCTCGGACCAGGCACAGTGACGTTGATGATCGCCGGGTCTATCCAGAAGGTCTTCGAACTCGACCTTATCGTGTGCTACGTCATAGCCATAGTGCCACCTGCAGTCTATATTGTAGCCTGCTACCACCTGAAGCCGAAATACCAGCTGATATTTGCTGCTATACTCAGTACGGCGTATGCGTTCCTGATGATGGTCGTGCTAGTGGGAACGTTCGTAACGGCTGCTGAAAGCCCCTTTCATCCCAGTGTGATTTTCTTCGTTGGACTGATTGCCATCTTCCTCTTCACCGGCCTGTTGCACATTAAGGAACTTGGTTGCTTGGCACACGGTCTGCTGTACATGATCACCCTGCCTGCTGGATACTTAGTCCTCGTGATCTATTCCATGTGCAATCTGTTCAACGTGTCGTGGGGAACGCGGGAGGCTCCGAAGAGGAAGACACAAGCCGAGTTGGAACAGGAGAAAATTGAAAAAGAGAAACCGAAAGATGGATTTCTGGCCAAACTGTTTCTTCGATCGTCTTACCTGAAGGAACTGAAAGATCTCCTACAAAGTCTTGGAAACATTTCGCTAAGAAAGGAAGACAAGTCGGAAAGCCAAATCGTAGAGGGTTTGAAAGAACTAAACAAAAACTTTATTCGTTATGCCACTCGTGGAAACGAGCCACTAGCAGAAAGCGGTCCTGAAGAGATAGTTGTTGATAGTGTGGAACCAAAACAAGAAGAAAAGATGTCACCACCACTACCAGTAGTAGAACCACCACCACCACCACCAAAAAATCAGTTGAACTGCCACCACAAGCAGCATCAACGGACGAGTGGTTGCATGATCCAGATCTTGGAAATGGTCCACTGTTAACAATAAATGAAGAGGAGGGTGTGTTTTGGAAAATATTCATAGAAAAATATCTTAAACCTCTTGAAAAAGATGAACAAAAAGAAAAGGAGATAAAGGCGGGCTTACTAGACCTTCGCGACAACTACGTTTTCATGTTTGTGATGACAAATCTCTTGTGGATTGCGCTGAACTTCATGTTCCAACTAAAACAGCCAGTTGTGATACCGTTTTTGGGAGAAAGAGTCGAACTTTTGGGCCTGTGCTTCGTATTTTTCTTCTTGATCATTCTACTAATCCAGTTCTTCGGAATGCTCATTCACCGATGGGGGACTCTTCAGCACATGATTTCTGTCACAGACGTGACATTCTACAGAAAGCAAACTGGGTTCCTGTCGGATACTGTCAACCTGGAGAATGCGCTGCATTTCTGTCAGACATTTAACCACGAACCAATTCCAGACTATTTGGATGAGGAGGATGAGGCTAAAAACACACCAGCAGTACTGCAAACCGCTCTAATTGAGGGGAAGTCTGTTCACATCAAACCAGAGCTTGGGAGATCTGTTAGGGAAACTGTCTTAGCTAAGGGTCGCTCGTTATCCAAAAGCGAAGCTGCCAGACCGTTCATGGCTAGCTTGAAAGAGGGGATACCTCTCTTTCTGAAAGGATCAGTACTAGATAGAGAAAATAGTACGGTCGAAGGCACAGCTGTTTCTTTTGTTCGAAATCTACGACAGTCGATGACAGCTGGCCATATCAAACGAGCTGACACTAAACGACTTCCATCTTGTTTGAGACGCAGACACCTCCGTGATACAACCAATCACGTCATCAACCGTGCGAAAGATAAGGTTCGTTTCAGTTTAGAAAATGTCGAGGAAGATGAAGACAATATTTACCAGAGTATCGATGGATTCGGACAGGGGACAATGGGAAGAAGTTTCGCAAGGAGAATGCAATATTTTAAGAAATCGTTGCCTGCGCGGGCGAACGGGCACGTGGACATACTTGAAGTGTGAAATAATAGACAACGTGATAGAGCTGCTGTATCAGTGTGTGATAACTCAGATACATTACAGTAGAATGCAGACACCAAAACGTCCAGAGTAAATAAGAACTGTTTGTATCTGCAGATTCAGTAGTTGCTTCTGACTTACTTATTTAACATGCTTATCAGTTCAAAGGTTGGTGTTATACATACATACATACATACGAACATACGAACATACATAATTTAATTATCCCCTGTACCAGTGCGTTAATATTTATGTATGTAACAATCAACCTCGACATACATACAATATATAGATATTCATACATCAATACATACATATATGCAGAGAATAACTAGTTAATGACGTCGGATATCTGCATTATTCTGTGAAGCTAAAAACGGAAACTTCCGCGAGGCTCTGCAGAGCAGAATTTTTCATTCGCCCTGAACGATATAAAGTAGATATCCGATGTCATTAACTAGTTATTATTATTATCCTACAGACCATAAAATTAAAGGGAAAAACTATTATTTGTTAATTCAGCCACATTGTACGATGACCTAGATGTCAAATGAGCGATTTTGTAATGTAGCTCTATGCGTGTGATGTGACATGAGTGACGTGAAACGTCATATCCTGCTACTATACCCGTCATCATACTGGGTCAACAGAAACGGTGGTTGCAGGATAAACAAACATACATACATACATACATACATACATACATACATACATATGGATGCCTCAATAGCTCAGAGCGCACCGTGGTTAGTCTGCAATTTGCAGGCGATTCGATGCCACAGGTTCGAGTCCCAGCAACGGCATGGGACAATTTGTGAGGCCAGAAAGGATTTAATTATCCCCTGCGCCAGTGCGTTAATATCTATGTATGTAACAGTCAACCTCGACATACATACAATATATAGATATTCATACATACATACATACATACATACATACATACATACATACATACATACATACATACATACATATATACACACATATATACATACATAACCATAATCATCCATAGTGTCAAGACGTCAACTAAAGTACTGGCAATCTATCCAACATTACTGAATCTGCGAATAGAATTTTCCAAGATGGATTTTGTTTAATATAGACGAAACCTTAATCAAGGACTCATGACGATTCAGTTCAGTTTTGCATGACAGTTCAACCTGAGTGAGTTGCAGTATATTGTTATTCCATAATTCAAGATTTTGTTTAGTCTTATCTGGTGGAGTTTTTTTCAATTAATGATACACGGCATACATTATCGCAGATTGATTGCTGTTGTTGTTTCTTAATGCCATGATAAACAGTTGACGATATACCTATATTTGCTATTACGTAATAGTATACATACTACATACGAGGTTACTTTGTGTTGTGTTTGATATTTTATAACCATGATGGATAATATATTAGTATAAATAAATGTGAATACTTATAGTTGTTCTAAACAAACGGAACTATAAGACACACTACGGTCATATGTTTGCCAATGACGTTTATAAGACCGGGCGTACAGTAAAACGTGTGTCTATTAATTATGTTAGACCGGGCGTACAGAAAAATGTGTGTCGATGAATTCTGTTAGACCTGACGTACAGTAAAACGTGTGTTAATTAATTCTGTTATACCATACGTACAGAAACACGCATGTCTATTAATTATGTTAGACCGGGCGTACAGAAAAACGTATGTTAATTAATTCTGTTATACCATACGTACAGAAAAACGTGTGTCTATTAATTATGTTAGAACTGGCGTACAGTAAAACGTATGTTAATTAATTCTGTTATACCATACGTACAGTAAAACGTGTGTTAATTAATTCTGTTATACCATACGTACAGAAAAGCGTGTGTTAATTAATTCTGTTATACCATACGTACAGTAAAACGTGTGTTAATTAATTCTGTTATACCATACGTACAGAAAAGCGTGTGTCTATTAATTATGTTAGACCGGGCGTACAGAAAAACGTGTGTTAATTAATTCTGTTATACCATACGTACAGAAAAACGTGTGTCTATTAATTATGTTAGAACTGGCGTACAGTAAAACGTATGTTAATTAATTCTGTTATACCATACGTACAGTAAAACGTGTGTTAATTAATTCTGTTATACCATACGTACAGAAAAACGTGTGTCTATTAATTATGTTAGACCTGGCGTACAGTAAAACGTATGTTAATTAATTCTGTTATACCATACGTACAGAAAAGCGTGTGTCTATTAATTATATTAGACCGGGCGTACAGAAAAACGTGTCTATTAATTCGGTTAAACCGGGCGTACAGCAAAACGTGTGTTAATTAATTCTGTTAGACCGGGCGTACAGTTAAACGTGTGTTAATTAAAACTGACATTATAGTAGAATATGTTAATGGATTCGCTGTTCAGGAGCATATTAAAATGCAGTACGGATTCTGATAGTGGACGTACACTAATGGTGTATTTATATTAATGGTTTCTTCTACAGGACTGGACATAGAGTACAGCATACGTTAATGGAGTCTTTTAGACTGGAAATACAATAGCATGTGTTAAGTTTTCAAATAGACTGTAAGTCCAGTTTTAAAGTTATAATGGACTCTATAGGACTGGACGTGTACTACATATGTTCGTGGATTCTATAAGTCTGAAAGTACACTAAAAGTTGTCAATGGATTCTATGAGACTGGATGTACAGTAAAATGTTCATGGATTCTATAATACTGGAAGTACAGTACATAATGTTAATGAATTCTATGACTGGAAGTACAGTAAAACGTGTTAATGGATTCTATAAGACTGGAAGTACAGTAAAACGTGTTAACGGATTGTATAATACTGGAAGTACAGTAAAACGTGTTAATGGATTGTATAAAACTGGAAGTACAGTAAAAAGTCTTAATGAATTGTATAAAACTGGAAATACAGTAAACGTGTTAATGGATTTTATAATACTGGAAGTACAGTAAAAATGTCAATGGATTCTATAAGTCTGAAAGTACGGTAAAATGTGTTAATGGATTCTATAATACTGGTAGTACAGTAAAAATGTTAATGGATTTTATAATACTGGAAGTACAGTAACAATATTAATGAATTCTATAAGTCTGAAAGTACAGTAAAATGTATTAATGGATTCTATAATACTGGAAGTACAGTAGAACGTGTTAATGGAGTGTATGAGACTTGAAGTACAGTAAAGAAGGGTTAATGGATTCTATGAGACTGGAAATACGGTTAAACGTGTTATTTGATTTTATCAGGCAAGATGTATAGTAAATCACCTGTTAAATGAATCTATAATGCGAATTACAATCAATCGTGGCAGTAGAATCTTTAAGACTGGAAATACAGTAAAACGTGTTGATGAATTGTTTAGTGAAACGGCTGTTGATAGATTCTATAAGTCTGAAAGTAAAGTAAAACACGTGCTAATGTATTGTTTAGTGAAACGGCTGTTGATAGATTCTATAAGTCTGAAAGTAAAATAAAACACGTGCTAATGTATTGTTTAGTGAAACGGCTGTTGATAGATTTTATAAGTCTGAAAGTAAAGTAAAACATGTGCTAATGTATTGTTTAGTGAAACGGCTGTTGATAGATTTTATAAGTCTGAAAGTAAAGTAAAACACGTGTTAATGAATTGTTTAGTGAAACGGCTGTTGATAGATATAAGTCTGAAAGTAAAGTAAAACGTGTGTTAGTGAAATCTATAGTACTAGAAATACAATGAAACGGGTGTAAATGGAATCTATAGTACTGGAAACACAACGAAACGGGTGTAAATGGAATCTATAGTACTGGAAATACAATGAAACGGGTGTAAATGGAATCTATAGGACTGGAAATACAAGAAAACAGGTGTTAATGGCATTTATAAGACTGGAAATACAATCAAACAGGTGTTAATGGAATCTATAGGACTAGAAGTTCAATCAAACGGGTGTTAATGACACCTATGGCATGTATAAGACTGGAAATACAATCAAACAGGTGTTAATGGAATCTATAGGACTGGAAGTTCAATCAAACGGGTGCATATACGGATTATATTTACCCTGTATTGATTACCGGCCTCGGTGGTGTAGTGGTTAAGCCATCGGGCTCAAGGATAGTGGGTACTGGGTTCGCATCCTGGTACTTGCTTCCATTCAGCGTATCATATAACGATACGCTGAGTAGGTGTAAGGTCACTACACCGACTTCTCTCTCACAAAACCGTTAGCATACGGTCCTAGTCCCCGTTTGACGAAGCGATCTTAATGCTAAGATCACCGTAAGTGCATAAGGTAGCAATTAACTTATGGTAATCTCAGCAGGAAGATAACTGAAGCGTATGCCTGGGAGAGCGTGATTAAACCTCAATTGGAAATAATTATTAATTACAAAACTCACGCTCAAATGAAATATATATGTTCATTTTGGGGAGAAAAATCCAATGTAGACAGGTTGCCGTTTAAGCAAGTTTGTCTACAAGAGCATGGTTGTTGTTTTAACTACATGTACATTTTTTGTATTGCATTTCCAGTAACCCTTGATTCTATTTGTCGTATTTTATAACATGATATTTCACGCGTTTTAAAACATGATATTCCACGCATCTTAAAACATGATATTTTTTCGTATTTTATGACATAATATATCACGTATTGTACAGTATGCTTTATTTCTTAACTTCTTTTTCTTCTTCTTCTTGATGATGATACTAATGATGATGATGTTGATGATGATGGTTATGATGATGATGTTGCTGATAATGGTGGTTGTGACAATGACGTTCCTGATGCTGATGATGATGGTGACGATGATATTGATGATAATGATGTTGATGATGTTGATAGTGCTGATGATGATGATAATGGTGACGATGATGTTGATGATGATGTTGATGATGATGATGTTGATGCTGATGCTGCTACTGATTATGATGGTATTCTCTTTCTTGTTATTATGTCTTTATTTAAACATACAAAATATACTTTATTCTATGCTGTGGTTGTTTATAATAGTGCAATGACTAACATTTATTTTGTTTTCTCACTAAGCACAATCATATTCTCACTAATACCTAATATCATATTGTCAAACAAAATCATTGTTCATGTATTTGGGAAATAAAATTGTATAGTTTTTATCTCTTTTCCTGCCTTGTGTGTTAAGCTTGTTTAAAGATTTGTTTTTATTGATTTTTAAAATTTATTTATTTATTTAATTGTTTTAGGGTTGTTTTTTTTTGTTTTGTTTTTTAAAGAATATTCGTATGAGTAAGAACCAACGTAAGAGTACGTAGAAACATGCGCGGTATAACCGGTAACCGGTTGAACAATATACTTATTACGATATTTTTCTAGCGTATAGCGGTATATTGTTTTTATATAAGAATTGTTTGTTGTTGGATGGGGGGTGGGGTGGTGTGGGGGATTTATCGATGTACGGTCACAAATTGTATGAAATCGCGAAGAGATTTTATACTACATTTGTGGCTGCTATATATCGATAAAGATTGTTTGTTTGTTTTATTTAACGACGCCACTAGAGCACATTGATTTTTTATCTTATGATCGGCTATTGGACGTCAAACATATGGTTATTCTGACAGGTTTTTTTAGAGAAACCCGCTGTCGCCACATAGGCTACTCTTTTACGACAGGCAGCAAAAGATCTTTTATTTGCGCTTCCCACAGGCAGAATAGCACAAACCATGACCTTTGTTGAACCAGTTAGGATGACTGGTCAATGCAAGTGGTTTACACCTACCCACTGAGCCTTGCACGTAGCCCAGTAGTAAAGCGCCCGCTCGATGCGCGGTCGGTCTGGAATCAATCCCTGTCGGTGGGCCCATTGGGCTATTTCTCATTCCAGCCAGTGCACCACAAATGGTATATCAAAGGCCGTGGTATATACTACCCTTTCTGTGGGATGGTAGTCATCTACTCGTAGTCATCAACGAAAATCCGCTACATTTTTCCTATTGCAGCAAGGGATTTTTTATATACACTTTCCCAGAGACAGGGGCGAGATGTAGTCCAGTGGTAAAGCGTTCGCTTGATACGCGGTCGGTTTGTGATCGATCCTCGTCAGTGGGCCCATTGGGCTATTTCTCGCTCCAGCCAGTGCACCACGACTGGTACATCAAAGGCCGTGGTATGTACTATCCTGTCTATGGGATGGTGCATATAAAATATCCCTTGCTGCTAATCGAAAAAGAGTAGCCCATGAAGTGGCGACAGCGGGCTTCCTCCCTCAATATCTGTGTAGTCCTTAACCATATGTCCGACGCCATATAACCGTAAATAAAATGTGTTGAGTGCGTCGTTAAATAAAACATTTCCTTTCCTTTCCTTTTCCCACAGACAGGAAAGCATATGCCGCGGCCTTTGATATAAAACTATTTACTCTAGTGGTGTCGTTACACAAGACAAAAAGTTATTGTTGAATAATAATAATATCCAAACTGTTGTGTTACGCCGTGTGTAGATATTCCAGCCTGGTGCATACCAAATGCTGGTGGCTGCTGGGTTCGCCTACTGGTACCGGCTCTCACCCACCAGTCCACCCCCCCCCCCCCCCTCTCTCTCTCTCTCTCTCTCTCTCTCTCTCTCCTCTCTCTCTCTCTCTCTCTCTCTCTCTCTCTCTCTCTCTCTCTCTCTCTCTGTCTGTCTCTGGTAAGTACAGGGTTCGCAGTCCAGTACCAGCCTCGGTGGTGTCGTAGTTACACCATCGGACATAAGGCTGGAGGGTACAGGGTTCGACTACTGGTACCGGATTCCACCCAATCGGTAATGTAAGTCCACTACATCGACTTCTTTACAACTACACTGGTACCGGCTCCCAACCAGAGCTGGTTTTAACGACTCAATGGGTAGGTGTAAAACCAATATACCCTCTTTTCTCTCACTAACAACTAACCCACTGCCCTGGACAGACCGCCCAGATAGTTGAAGTGTGTGCCCAGGATAGCATGCTTGAACCTTAATTGGATAAGGACGAAAATAAGTCGAAAAAAAAAAAAATAACATGACAAAAGGGACCCAGTCTTTCTTAAGTTTAGCTACAATTTGATCTTATATCAGGGGAAGCAATTCTGGTTGTCCTATTTGACATTTACAGCGTTAATCGTTTCTTGACACTGAACCAAAGACTAAAATAGTAAAAATACTACTGCTACAACGCAGGGCGCTAACCCGTTATCACCCCCACCTCCTGAATTTGCGACAGTAAAACCACCGATCTACTTTCGCAAATTGGAAACACAGTAGACTTATATCCTAATTTATTTAATTTGCGACAGTAAAACCACCGATCTACTTTCGCAAATTGGAAACACCGTAGACTTATATCCTAATTTATTTAATTTGCGACAGTAAAACCACCGATGTATGTTCGTAAATCTGGGGGCGGGACGTAGCCCAATAGTAAAGCGCTCGCTCGATGTGCGGTCGGCCTGGGATCGATCCCTGTCGGTGGGCCCATTGGGCTATTTCTCGTTCCAGCCAGTGCACCACGACTGGTATATCAAAGGCCGTGGTATGTACTACCTTGGCAGTGGGATGGTTCATATAAAAGATCCCTTGCTGCTAATCGAAAGGAGTAACCCATGACGTGGCCACAGCGGGGTTTTTCTGTCATTATCTGCGTGGTTCTTAAATGAGACTTAAGGTCTCTCTACACAGATATCGTCTGCTATTGAAATCCAAGCTAAATTGCCCAACTTCAAATGAAGATTGCCAACAGAACAGGTTCTCGTTGGCACTAGCAACACACGCCATTGCGAACATACATTATATAAGTATTTTCACTCTAAAATTGACAACAGGTTTTTTTTGGCTATATAACCACATCTGGCTGTACTACCGGTCCGAATAGGTGGTTCATTAACCGATTAACTCCGGATGTCTCTTCCTCTATACACCCATGTCCCAAAACGTCAATACAACGTGAATAATACAAATTGTTTTAATTCTTTCCCAATTACTACAGGTGAATATGTGAACCACAACATAAGTCAAGAACTATAACTATTAAGAACTACAGTGGACCGTGATGAATGAACTCTCATCCGGAAGCGTGTGACGTCATTAGAAATTTAAGTCTACACATTAATGTTTTATAAGCACGGGCCCTGGGCCTCCGAATGGACAAACAGACCTACCGGAACATTCTGTACTACGAAATCTCATAGAGTTATTTCCCAGTCCCTCTCAGTCTGTCTCAATATCTCTCACCCCCCCCCCCCCCCCCCCCCCCCCCACATCTCTCTTTCTGTCTGTCTCTCTTCTCCGACTCCTTTCCTCCCTCTCTCTTTCTATCCGTCTCTCTCTCCCTCTTCTCTGACTCCTTTTTCTCCCGCCCTCCCCCTCTCTCTCTCTCTCTCTCTCTGACTCGTGTCTCCCTCTCTCTCTATCCGTCTCTCTCTATCTGTCTCTGTCTATGTGTGCGTGAGTGCGTGCGTGCGTCAATCTCTCGCACTCTCTAAATGATGATGTAGACTTTTCCGTTTTGTTTTCATACCCTATATTGTAGTATTGTAGCGTCGTTCATGGCTTCTATACTGTTTGTGTTGTCTCTATGCCAAATTCTGTTCTATTTTTGTTTGTGTTGTCTCTATGCCAAATTCTGTTCTATTTTTGTTTTGTGCTATTTTCTATGCCAAATTCTGTTCTATTTTTGTTTACGCCAAATTCTGCTGTTTCTATGCCAAATTCTGTTCTTCTTTTTGTGCAATGTTTCTACGTTGTTTCCATGCCAATTCTGCTCTTTTTTGTGCTATTTCTATGCCAATTCTGCCATTTTCTATAAATGTTCTTTTTTGTGCTTGTTTCTATGCCAAATTCTTTTCTTTTTTGTGTTGCTTTTATTATCAGTATGCCAAATTATGTTCTTCTTGCGCTATTTATATGGCAATTTTCCGTTCTATTTTTGTCTCTGTTGTTTCCATACCAAATTTTTCTTTTTTGTGCTGTTTTCTACGCCAAATCCTATTTTTGTATTATTTCTTTTTTGTGCTGTTTCTATGCCAAATTCTTTTCTTTTTGTTTCTATGCCAATTCTGTTCTCTTTTTTATGTTATTTTCTATGTTGTTTCCATAATACTGTTCTATTTTTTTGTGCATGCCAATTCTGTTCTCTGTGCCAAAGTTCTAGTTTTGTGCGTGTTGTCTCTGTGCAAGTCTGTTTTATATTTTGTGTTGCTTTTTATTATGCAATATTCTGTTCTAGTCTTTGTGTTGTTTCATTGCCAGACTGTCCCATTGTTCGTGTTGTTTTTATGGCAAATTCTGTTCTATTTGTTTGTTTGTGTTGCTTCTAACTATTCCAAATTCTGTTCTATTTTTGTTTGTGCTGTTTCTATGCCAAATTCTGTTTTTTATTTGTGCTGTTCTACCGACTGAGACAGATCCCACCCCCTTAAGTTAAAATAATACATCCATAGACATCCATTAGCTTAAAGAAACAAACAAAAAACCGTACACTACATAATTAGTTTCGCCACATTCTTCAAATCACACACCATGTTCTTGTTGTTGTTGTTTTGTTTAGTCTAAAGACAAAAGTCGAACAAACATTTGTTTACAAATAGATATTTAATTTTTAAGACTTCATATTGGCAAGCGTTTACACAGGACTTGCTTACCTATGCGTACGCTTGAATTACAAGCAAGTCAAAATAAATATTAAATTAGGAAAAATAACTATCCGTTATTAGAATCTAAGTTCAGGAAACAAATATGTACATACTTGTGCAAGTTCACCACATCATCTCTTTGATGGGCTTGCCTTTTTAAAGACAAATTATAATATATATCGGATGGCTCCTCCCAAAAAAACCGATAATACCTACTGAATATGAGTTTGTGTAAAATGTACGGGGACTGTAACTTATATCTATTCTGTGAAAGTTTGAGTTTTCTAAGCTAGTATTCGGAGTGGCAGTCTTCCTACAGGTGTGCAGGAGTATACAACACCGTTACGGATCTCCTAGTGGAGTGGCAGTCCTCTAACAGGTGTGCAGGGGAATACATTTTCTTAGGGATCTCCTAGGGGAGTGGCAGTCCTCTAACAGGTGTGCAGGGGGAATACATTTTGTTAGGGATCTCCTAGAGAAGTGGCAGTTCTCTAACAGATGTGCAGGGGAATACATTTTGGGATCTCCTAGGGAGTGGCAGTCCTCTAACAGGTGTGCAGGGGATGCATCCTGTTACGGATCTATTAGGGAGTGGCAGTCCTCTAACAGGTGTGCAGGGGATACATACTGTTACGAATCTATTAGGGAGTGGCAGTCCTCTAACAGGTGTGCAGGGGATGCATCCTGTTACGAATCTCCTAAGGGAGTGGCAGTCCTCTAACAGGTGTGCAGGAGGGATACATCATGTTAGGGTCTTCCAGAGTGGCAGTCCTCTAACAGGAGTGCAGGAGGAAATGATTTGTTTAACGACACACTCAACACATTTTATTTATGGTTATATGGCGTCGGGAGTGCAGGAGGGATACAACATCCTGTTACGGATCTCCTAATGGAGTGGAAGTCTTCCTAAAGGGGTGCAGGAGGATACAACATGTTACGGATCTTATAAGGGAGTGACAGTCTTCTAACAGGGGTGCGGGGGGAGGATACAACTTCCTGTTACGGATCTCCAAGGGTAGTGGCTGTCATCAAAACGAGGACGTCACAGTGAATCATGGAAGCAATCACAACGTCGTCTACCGTCCTGTCCACTCTGTCTTGTGCAGAGAGATAAGATTGTGATCACGGAATATGATTTTGTCATTCAGAATTAAATATTTCACACACTATTACTACATGGATATTTGCTACCTTCAGTGAAACGTTCCAACCCTTAGATGAGATGGTGTAAAATAGCCACATATACAAAATCGTAAGTAAAAACAAAGTAACACTCATAGCATTATTTTAATGCAATTTTGAATTAATTTGTTGCCATCTGTTGCTATCTGAACAATATTTGATATGCAGGCCTGAATATTTGACTACGTAGCAGATATTCATATTATGAAATAAAGAATTTACAGTCTCCGTATACTTTAAATAATTCTATATCCAGTAGGGTTATCGTTTCCATATATATATATATATATATATATATATATATATATATATATATATATATATATATATATATATATATATAATATAGAGAGAAATATAATATAATATATAAAATAAAATATAAAGAGAGAGAAACAAACAATAATAAAATAAAAATAAAGGTGTCTCTTGCCATCTTCCTCTGGAACACACTTTAACAGGTCATTAACTGTATCACCATTTAGATAAATGTTAACACCAATCTCTCCTATACCACTCTTGTAATATATACAATAAATAACGTTCTCGAAACTCTTATAATTTTTTTCATTCCTGTTCACTTTCCAATAAAAGAAAAGGTGAAATTTAATACCTTTCCAATTAAAGTAAACCAGAAACGTCCAGAATCTTTCGCAAAACTAAAAGAAAAGTCAATGTGGATAATAAAGGAGGTCGTCTTTCGACTCTGCCTTGTGCGGGGACACGACTTTGATCACGACAAAGGTTTTGTCTTTCAGTTTATTCTGGGTCGAGACATTAAAGGCAAAGTCGCAAAGTAGATGGCCTGCAAATTATGCTAGTGTCAGACTATCAACCGTCATGACTGTCTAGACTAACTGGACAGTTGCGTTGTAATTTCCTTTAACTCCCGACTTTCGACGGGTGGGCTCAGACTAACAATTAATCGGTCGTAGGAGTTGTATACGACGATAATCGAGTTGTAAGAGTGCTCAGACTAACAATTAATGGGTCGTAGGAGTTGTATACGACGATAATCGAGTTGTAAGAGTGCTCAGACTAACAATTAATGGGTCGTAGGAGTTGTATACGACGATAATCGAGTTGTAAGAGTGCTCAGACTAACAATTAATGGGTCGTAGGAGTTGTATACGACGATAATCGAGTTGTAAGAGCGCTCAGACTAACAATTAATGGGTCGTAGGAGTTGTATACGACGACAATCGAGTTGTAAGAGTGCTCAGACTAGCACTTGGACAGTCGTAGAGTTAACCAACTTCGTTGTGACAGTCGGTAGTCTGACACTAACCACGAAAGGTTGCCTGAAAATATACTGTAACAAATTAATCAAGGGTCAGTAAATATTTATATGAATCGATCCCCGTCGGTGGGCCCATTGGGTTATTTCTCGCTCCAGCCAGTGCACCACGATTGGTATATCAAATGCCATGGTGTGTGTTATCCTGTCTGTGGGATGGTGCGCATATAAAAGATCCTTTGCTGCTAATCGAAAAGGAGTAGCCCGTGTAGTGGCGACAGCGGGTTTCCTCTATCAATATCTGTGTGGTCCTTAACCATATGTCCGACGCCATCGTTAAATAAAACATTTCCTTCCATTACTATATGGATATTTGTGACATTTATTGACAATTGTTGGACCTATTATGCGTGTGTGTGTGTGTGTGTGTGTGTGTGTGTGTGTGTGTGTGTGTGTGTGTGTGTATGTGTGTGTATTTGTGTATATAATCGAAATACGACAAAACAAAATCAGATTGCGTGCACGACTGGTGTGCATTACTAGTCAAAATCCACTCAAACATCGTTTCAAAATCATAAGTGATCAATACTTTCTAACATAATATAGCACTAAGAAAACATTTAAGTGATCAAAATTTCTATTGCCCCTTAGTTAATTTTTGTTGAGTTTTGTTGAGTACATACGTTTAATCTGACTGATAAACTGTAATATTCAACAAGCTACATAAGCTTCATATTCCGCTTGTGTTTGATATTTTGGTATAGTATTGAAATATTACTACATAGTCCTAAAATTATCCGTCCCAGGCCATTTGCCTGACAATATCTGAGATATGGCCCGAGAGGAACGTGCCCTAAACCATAGTGATATTGAGGCACGTTAATGGAGTCCAAGATCACGTGGTCCTAAACATAAAGGGCACAATTTACGAAGCCTTCTTTTTAAAAAGGGACATACCCTAGTTTCAAACCCGTGAAAAGTAACACTAACTTTAATTAATCTACAAATCTGTAATACATTTGGATAAAGTTATAATTGAGTGAAACCTGAGTCTGTGACTTTGAAATGGTGAAATACCCTCTAAAAATAGACTGAAACTCGACTCCATAACTGTTATTCCTCAGACGCACGTGCGTTTTCAAAAATATGAGAAATGCATTTTGTGATATTAAAAACACCAGGATGACCAAACACATTTCGTATGTACAGAAATTGATAATCTAAACCATAAAATCTAAGTAAAGTATGATTTCAGTTTAAAAAAAACCGGCTACATAGTCAAAAATATGCATTAGTGTTTAAAAACTAGGGTATGTCCCTTTAAAATCGCAGATCCTAGTTACGTTTGGTTAATCTACAAACCTGTAACACGGTTGTTTAAAATTACAGTAGAGTTAAACAGGAGTCTATGTCGTTGAAACGGTGAAATATCCTTTAAAATAGACCAGAGTTCGTCTCCTTAACGGATACTTCTCAGACACACGTGCGTTTTTGAAGATGTTTAAAAAATGGATTTCGTGATATTAAACACACCAAGATGACCAGAAACACTTTGGTAGTAAGGACGATGACATCTAAACAATAAAATAACAATAAGTAATGTTTCATTTTAGTTATCAAAAACGGCTCTAATAGTGACAAATACGCGGCAGTGTTTAAAAACTAGGGAATGTCGCTTTAAACGCAGGTGTTTAAGCATTGTAAATATATGTAGTTACAAACATGATAGACCAAAATAAGAGAGAGAGAGAGACAGACAGACAGAGAGATTTGAAAATGTTCAGTATGTATACTGCACAGTTGCAGACGGGGGAAATCTCAAAAATTACATTATTCAAGGGTCGTTTTTTTTATTCCAAGAACAATTTTAATGCAGGATATTCAATAATTTAGTTTTGTATAAAATTCAAATAACCTTTATTTAACTTTATTTTATTAAAATATTAACCTTTTAGAATGTAGAATGTTTTCAAAATCAGAGGATCCGCTGTGTGGGATGGGTGTGGGTGTGTGTGCTGGGGGTGGGTGGGGGTGGGGGGGGGGGCAGGGGATCCGTGCCTTCTAAATATATTCAGGTGTCTCTTCTGGCTTTAAAACAATAATAAAACATAATGAAAATAAAAATGTCTTAGGGTTGCTTTTTTTACGAGTAGGTTCATGTGCAATTTGTTTCTCTTATCTCCCCCCCCCCCCCCCCTTCCACAAAAAAGACAGAAAGATTCCTAGACCCGCCCCTGGTTATAGCAGCAAGCGACAGCTGAATGAGATGAGTGACGGGATACGCACGACACTGCCTTTAGTAGGTTCAACACCAAGACAGTTTGCCTTTAACAAGCTGAACATGAGAATACGACACACGTCAACAGATATGGACTAAAATGCCAGATACTATGAGCATCTAGAGACCTACATGTAATTCATTGTAAGCGAACTTGCAGTACCAAAAAAAAAAAAAAAAAAAAAAAAAAAAAAGGAAAAAAAAAGAGAACATCCTTGCAAACACAATGCGATGCTGCTTAATGCTAGTGACAGACTGACAACTGCAACGACGAAGTTGGTCAACTCGACGGTCGAGTTAGAAGTTTCCCCAACTCCCAATTTACGACAGGGGCGCTTAGATTTAACAGCTAATCTGTTCTAGGTGTTATACACGACGTAAAAACGAGTTGTAAGAGCGCTCGGATTAGCGACTGAACAGTCGTAGGAGTCGCGAGAGTAGAAGGGTAGCCAACATTTTCGTGGCAGTTGGTAGTCTGAGCCCAGCATAAGATAACTTACGAGAGCTTTGTGATTTAGAACCCTGGCTGGAGATTTTCGAAGCTATCTTAGCGCTACGAGTATCGAAATAAAACATCGTAGACTATGACGTCACTACAGCACCCGCCGCAGTGACGTCATAATTTACGATGGTTTTACGGTATCGTAACGCTATGATAGTTTCTTTAAAATATGGTCCCGGGACTCAGTTTTCTTATCTTAAGATCTTGAGTGGTTTGTGTTTAGGAGCCGGGTAACAGCAGACTACCGCACATTACCGTTCTTGGTGAAGACGAGCAAAGAGTGTGCCACAAAAGCAGTAATCTATTATAATGAAACAAATATTAAATATATATTACACAGTTACGTACATCACAGAAAGTTTGATTACTGGGGCTGAATGGTCAAACTGGTGAAACTTAAACCACGTTTCTACTGCAGACACAAAATGCTTAAAATTAATCACGTCCAGATTTGCGAACTCGCAATTTGCGTCCTGCCGCTGACACAAAAGTTACATGTCCAGATTTGCGAATTCGCAACTTGCGGTCTGCCGCTGACACACAAATGATATGTCCAGATTGGCGAATTCGCAACTTGCGTTCTTCCGCTGACACATAAGTTATAAGTATAGATTTGCGAATTCGCAACTTGTGTCCTGCCGCTGACACAAAAGTGATATGTCCAGATTTGCGAATTCGCAATTTGTGTCCTGCCGCTGACACAAAAGTGATATGTCCAGATTTGCTAATTCGCAACTTGCGTTCTTCCGCGAATTCTCAACTTGGTTTCCACTGCCGATGCGAAGGTTAAATGTTCACATTGAGGTACTATCTGCTTCCTTTATAACCCCAAGTTGAATGTTGTAAATTGTCAGCTCCCTATAACTGTATTGGAGACACGAAAACTGAATGTTCATCTGTTCTGTAAAACTTATAACGATTCCTTCTGATGTCGACACGATCAATAAATGTTGACATTTCCTATCAGCTTCCGTCTTTCTGACAACGAAACTGTCCCCACCTTGTGCCCGTTTCGGACAGAGTGTACACTGATAATCTAGTAAACTGCCGACTTCTGTTGTTTTGCTGTCGGACAGCAATGTCGTGTAACTTTCGTGAACAGCTCACGCACGTTGCAGACAAGTTACTGATGATTTTAACAATGTGTGTCACTTGTTTTATGTTTTTGGGTGTGTGTTTTTTAATTTGTGTATTTATTAGAAGTATGTCAACCATGTCAGTCTTTCTTTCAGGACCGCGTCTAGTCTTATGTGTTGGTAAGTAACAAAAGAATGTAATATAATGTCATAATTATGCATGTTTTCTCATGAACCGAAATCATTGGCTTATTTATGACGTCATCAACTGACGTCAATACTGCAATAGTATGCCAACATGGTAACTCATCTGTATGTGACGTAAATTAAATTTTGAAAAAAACAAAAACACCAACGGAAATTAAACAGTAGCAGTTGCTGACGGGCGTTCATTGTTCACGGAACGTAGAGGGTGTTTCTACTCATGAAAAGCGAAGCGAAATCATAGAGCAGTTTCGCGTATACGTGAATCCCAGAGACCCGCTCGGTGGTGTTGGTGCGCACTCTTCCGTCTAACCAGGGGAGGTAACTATACAGCGCATGAAGGCCTCTCATTGGCGCGAAAACAAAATGCGCCAAATCAGCGTCATTGATGTATGCGTAACACGATACAGCGATTCCGTCGACGACCACCGAACCATGGGCGGTCAGCGGCGCATAAACGCCAACCTCAGTCCTTGCCTTAATACCCGTCACTCTAGAAAGAGTTATTCGCCCATTCGTGACGTCGTCAGTGACGTCACTGTCTGCTAAGAGAAGATGGTGACCCTCTCGAACGTCCTCGGCGTATCTAACGCTCACGGAAAGGTCCGACGAATTACCGTCCGCCACGTAAATGAGGTGTTTGGGCGTCAGAGTTACCTCCCTTCCGCTGTCGGTGGAGATGGTGTAAAACAGCGCCCTCTCGCGTTCGTTTCTATCGAGAAATGCAAAGATTTCGCTAAACACATGTTGGCCGGCCCCGTTGACGCTTAAGACCTCTTCTCCAACAAACAACTCGCCCATAGTCTTCACACCTGTCGGGGTCGCCACCGTCCCAGAGCTTGGGAAACATCCACCAATCTTTATTGCCACCGACGAATCTGAAAAAAGAAAAGATGAAGAAGAGAATGATGATTAATAAATGTTACAGTTTGTTTTTATTTTACAACACCTCTAGGACACACTGGCTAAAATAGCATGCGTTTGGTGACTCTGAGTCATCTGACATGTTGACTACCTTTTTTCTTTCATTACCAGTATGAGTTCAGGACAGCGCGGCCTTGGATTCAGAGGCGCGTAAACCTGGTTGGGACGGGAAAACACCCAATGGATCCCACCGAGGATGTCTAAGGAGAAAAGTACACAAGACCGATTATTTTAGTTTATAAGGCAGAAAAAAAGGCTCAATATATTTGGGAAGTGGATCCCCTCGAGTCCGTCTCTGCTACTGCTACCTCACCCAAACCCCCCCCCCCCCCCCCCCCCCACCACCACCACCCCCCATATCAAGACGATGAGCAACATACGCTTGGATTTTTAAAAATTCAATATTTACTTTAAAAATATTTGACACGAATTTATTATTATTGTTATTATTATTATTATTATAATCATAAAATGTATTTTTATGACATACTTTATTACTTTGTTGTTGAAATTAGTTAGACAAGAGGTAGAGGCAGCCATATGAATTTACTTTCTTAGAAACAATGAGAAATTAAACAGCTTTATGTTTATTATAAAAGCTATTTTTATGACACACAATTTAAAATTATTTTGTTGCAGTTTGCTATACAAGAGGTAGATGAATGAACATGAAAATACTTTTTTTTTTAAAGAAAAAAAGAAAGAAAAACTCTAGTCTTTAAAACTTTAGTCCGTCCCATTCTTCTACAAAACTGGGGGTTTTTTGGTTAATAATTTTAGTTTGGTTTGACGTAAGAAGAAAAGTAAAGTGTTTTGAAAACAAAATACCCAAACTATTCTTGTATCCAATTTACAAATCAATCGGCTCAGAAATAAATAAATAATACTTTAAAAAAAAGGCTTTCCCTGTTGGAAAGACTATCGAAGACAATCGGCTCAGAAATAAATACAAATGTAACTTGTAGAAAAGTCCATAGTATGAAAAAAGGTCGTTCTCTATGGGACGGACTATACATGTAGATATAATCGGGTGGCACCAACCGATCAACTTTAGACTATACAATCGGTTAGAAGTATAAGAATATAACAAAGACCTGAATTATACATCCATAAACTCTACACATGGATAGACTCTACACATGGATAGACTTTACCGTCATGACTATTTAAGCTCTCTGTTTTATGGGCGGGACGTAGCCCAGTGGTAAAGCGTTCGATTGATGCGCGGTCGGTCTAGGATCGATCCCCGCCGGTGGGCCCATTGACCTATTTCACGTTACAGCCAGTGGACCACGACTGGTATATCAAAGGCCGTGGTATGTACTACCCTGTCTGTGGGCTGGTGCATACAAAAGATCACTTGCTGCTAATCGAAAAGAGTAGTCCATGAAGTGGCGACAGCGGGTTTCCTCTCTCAATATCTGTGTGGTCCTTAACCATAAAACTGACGCTATATAACCGTAAATAAAATGTGTTGAGTGCGTCGTTAAATAAAACATTTCCTTCCTTCCTCTTTTTTTATGTTATACGCATGAAAACCAGCCCCAACATGTTTACAACACTTCCAGTATCTAAATTGGAAGAACATTTACAGTTAATATATTGTCATGCACTCGATGATTGATTTTCATAATCGATCAGCACATCGGTAGAACTAACCGATCAATGTTCGATTATAATCGGCCATTGAAATACCACAGAACAAAATAGCTTTACTTTTATTAGAATTTTCTTTTTATTACAAACAAATACGAAACTAAATAACTTTACTTAAATTATAAACTATTTTTTTCTTACAATCTTTTACACCTTTAATGTTGAAGACTCTTAGACAAGAGGTGACAAACAAACATGAATTTTTTTTAATTTTTTTTTGGAATAATGCGAAACAAAAACAAAATAATTTTACTTTTATTACAAAACTTATTTTTTATTATACACTTTTAGACTTTTTTGTTGACAAGATTAGCTCAGTCGGTTGAGTGATGGATTGGGGTGCTTGCGTCGCAGGATCGAACCATCTGGGTGGATCTGTTCAACTGATTGGGTTTTTTCTCGTTCCATCCAGAGCACCACAACGGGTCAAAGACCGTGATATGTGCTTTCCTGTCTGTAGGAAAGTGCATACACAAGATCTCTTGCTGAATTAGGAAAAATGTAGCGGGTTTCCTCTGATGACTACTGTCAAAATTACCAACTGTTTGACATCCAATAGCAATCTAATTAAAATTAGCTCTACTGGTCTCGCCAGTAGATCTAACAGCATTACGTGGACTCCCATGTCCAGGCGACATTTCATCTATAAATAACAATTTAAATATCGACCAATTACACTTCGCCTTTTATAACGTTATTCGGGAGCATACAAATTCTAAAAATATCGGGCGAGACTATTTATGCAATAGGCGAACTATTGGTCTATTTCAACATTGAAATAACAGATGGAAAAGTGCAGTAATAAACTCTGGATTGTATACTAGTATAAACAGATGTTATAGCTATACCATCACGGGGTTTTTTGTAGTTTTTTTCGTCTTTAAACGAATTTTATATAAAATTTTATATTGAAATTAGTTTCCGGCATACTTCGTAATTCACCCGAATCATTTTGTATACCCTCGTCATAAACCCGAATGTTTTCAAATGCTTTTTAAATCACTGGCATGATTTTGCAAGTAAGGTTTTAATTGGTCAAATGAAAGGTCAACTGGACATGAGTTCCAACGGGGTGCTGTTAGATCCACATGTAATAGTGGAGCTAATTTTAATTAGATTGATCCAATAGCCGATGATTATTTAACAAATGTGTTCTAGTGGGGTCTTTGAACAAAACAAATGCACTTTCTCAGAAACAATCCGAAACAAAATAGCTTTACTTGTACACTAAACGTTATTTTCATCTTTGTTGTTGAAGATTCTCAGACAAAAGGTGACGAAACAACACGGGTTTAATTTCTGCGAAACAATCTTGAACTAAATAGCTTAACTCTTATTACTAAACCTATTTTTATTACTATTTATTTATACTTTTTTGTTGAAGTTTGTTAGAAAAGAAGAAAGCAAAACAAAACGAATTTACTTTCTTCAAAACAATGGGTACAAAAATAGCTTTACTTTTTCTATAAAACTTATTTTATTACAAGATTTTAACCTTTGTTGTTGAAGATTCTTAAACACCAGGTGACGAAGCAACACGAATTTAGGTTTCTTAGAAATAATACGAAACTAAACTAGTGTTGGGAATCGCTTGGAATTGCACGTCTAAAAACCTTTATTTATAATATTATAAAATTTATTTTTATTACACAATTTAATATTTCTTTCCTTTGAAGTTTCTTAGACAGGAGGTACACGAAACAAGACGAAAGGAGCGTCAATGACTTCCACTAAAACATGCGAGTCGCCATTTTTTCGCTTGTATTATGGAAATGAGTTTCGATCAACGAGTGTCGATTACACGTTTTAAATGAAACGTCAAATGTATTTGTATATGTCATATCTTGTCGTTATCGCGTTGGCGCCGTGTGCTGTTAAACAGCTTCCCTAATGATGGTAGAAAACGACGTCATCAGATATCCCAGCCAGTCAAACTGGTATCAGCAGCAGCGACGTGCCGGTAATATTTTAAAACTGTCAACCGTCCGTCGTCGTCGACAATGGATAAAACAGAGCGGTGGCGTTTTCGCGCTGCAGTGCTAAGATGGCGGTTGTCAAATATGGTGTTTTTATCTCGCCGGTCTCCCCCGGACCAAATAGCATAGGTAACAAAGCGGATCACACCGTCTTAACGGTGTCATGTTGATCACAGATAATGTGATCGTCATAGATAAGGATAACAGGCGACAGTCTCTTCTTTTTTTTTCTTTTTTTTCTTTTTCCAGTTCACAAAATTTGAAATGCGGTGGTTTTATCTGTCTGAAATGAATGTACGTATGTGCGTGTATATACGTGTGTCTTGAGTATGATATATAGTGTGTGTGGTGGTTGGAAGAGGGGTCGTGTGTGTGTGTGTGTGTGTGTGTGTGTGTGTGTGTGTGTGTGTGTGTGTGTGTCCGTGTATGTCACTGTGTGTGTATTGTATATGTTGTGTGTATATGTGTGCGTGTGAGTGCGAGCGAGCGCGCTTGCACGCACTGAAGTTCACTTATATGCATGAATTTATACTTTGAATATATTGTTCTTTCTTTTTCAGTGGGTAGGTGTAAGGCCACTACACCGACTTCTCTCTCACTAACCACTAACAATTAACCACTAACCCTCTGTCGTGGACAGACAGCCCAGATAGCTGAGGTGTGTGTCCAGGATAGCGTGCGTGAACCTTAATTGCATATAAGCACGAACATAAATCTAACTGAATTAATAAACAGTGACCTGAAGCAGACTCAAGACTGCCCCTTTAATGACTTACATTACGTATTAAAGTTTGTTTTGTTTAACGACAACTCTAGAGCACATTGATGTATTAATCATCGGCTATTGGATGGCAATAAAATTACGTATGAAATACATGCTTCTATGTCGATATCCGTATTTCTGACCGTCGTAATGTTTGTAGTTATCCAAAAATCAGCTATTGGGCGTCAAAGGTATATGATGAACACAATTATCAACAAAGTCATCGTCTACATATTTGTGAAAGAGTTAAAGGCGCAAACTCTGGTTTCAACACATAAAATGGACATTAAGTTTGGTTAATAGTCAACGTGTTTCTGACCGTCGTAATGTTTGTAGTTATCTAAAATATCGGCTATTGAGTGTCAAAGGTATACGACGATCATAATTATCAACAAAGCATCGTCTACATAGTTGTGATGGAGTTAAAGGCGCAGACCCTAGTTTCAAGACATAAAAATGTACACTAAGTTTGGTTAATTTGTAAACCCGTAACACATCTGGAGTTACAATATAGTGAAACAAGAGTGTCTGACACTGAAATGGGTGGAAAATAACAGCTCGACCCCATAATCATTTAAAGGGACAGACCCTAGTTTCAACCCATGAAAATTAACACTAAGTTTAGTTAATCTACAAACCTGTAACACATTTGGATAAAGTTACAACTGAGTGAAACATGAATCTGTGACTTTGAAATGGTGAAATACCCTCTAAAAGTAGACTAAAACTCGACTCCATAACTGTTACTTCTCAGACGCACGTGCGTTTTTAAAGATATGAGAAACGCATTTTGTGATATTAAAAACACCAGGATGACCAAAAACACTTCGAACGTACGGAAAGTGATAATCTAAACAATAAAATCTAAGTAAAGTATGATTTCAGTTATCAAAAACGGCTATAATAGTCAAAAATATGCTTTAGTGTTTAAAAACTAGGGTATGTCCCTTTAATTTACTTTTCAGAATTACGTGCCATTTTACAATGATAACAAATGCATTTTGTGGTATTACAAACACCAGAGCCCCGTTCCACGAAGCGATCTTAGCCCTAAGATCAACTTAAGGGCATAGGGTAGCTATGCGCTTAAGGTAATCTTAGGGCTAAGATCGCTTCGTGGAACGGGGTCCAGGATACCAAGAGAAACGTTGGATGTAGAGAAATGGGTAATCTAAATTAAACAATACAATGCAAGTAATGTCTAATTTTAATTGTCACAAACAGCTCTCATGGTGAAGAATTCTTCGTAACGGGGAATCATCAGGGCCTATCACTTTAAATGAACAGGACTTTACTTCCCTATAATCCATACCTACAAAAACATATTTGTTATGAACTAAATAGAGGATATTTCATGTTTTTTGTCAAATATGATTTTGTGCTGTCAGTTGGTGGTCTGATAGCACTGATACTAGCATACGACGTGGTTGAGCTGAATGGACTCGATTGCCCGGTAACCGAGGGTGCAAAAAAAACACCAGAAAAAAAAGAAGAAGAGCAGATCACCGAAAAGTGAAAATGTGTCCATGTTTTACGTCTTTGTCTTTATTGACAACTGCTAATGTTTTCGTGACTTTCCGTCGGTTTTCCACCAAAGTCTACAAAGCACCGTCGTAACGAATGCGGAAGGTTGCTGGCCACGGCGAAACGTGTCGAGGGAGAAACGTCGACGTGCCCGAACTGGCTAGCGTGCGGCTTAGAGCCCGCCTCGGAGAAGATGTGCGATATTTACCGCGTCGCTCGCCAAATGGACAAAAGGCTAAAATAAAGTCAAAGGTCGCAATTTCATCAAACTGATAATCTATTTGAGAGAGAAAAAAAAACTACCTGTACTCGTTGGCTTTTGAAACATTTTAAGTTTTGTTTTACGACATTGATTTATTAATCATCGGCTGTTGGATGTCAAACGTTTGGTATTTCGACATATAGTCTTACAGAGGAAACCCGTCTTATGGTATATCTAGGCGTACGGGCTCCCATTTTTGTAGGTTGCAGACTGATTTTTGCCCGAATAAAAAAAAAAACACGAATCTGAATAACAAGGGTTTTTTATACACCCGTTGGTGAGAACATTCGTTATTTTTGTAACACATAGTTATAACACACGTATGTGATAGCAATTTAAAGAAAAACAAACTGCTGGCTGATCCTAGGTAATGACCAGGTCGCCACTGTCATACAGCCCAAAGAAAAAAAAATACATCCAAAAAAACAAAACACCCAACAATAACCCCCCAAAAATCAAATCAAATCACACAATTGAAATTAACTGCTTCGTGACGTATAAGTTAATAACCGGCCTCGGTGGCGTCGTGGCAGGCCATCGGTCTACAGGCTGGTAGGTACTGGGTTCGCATCCCAGTCGAGGCATGGGATTTTTAATCCAGATACCGACTCCAAACCCTGAGTGAATGCTCTGCAAGGCTCAATGGGTAGGTGTAAACCACTTGCACCGACCAGTGATCCATAACTGGTTCAACAAAGGCCATGGTTTTTGCTATCCTGCCTGTGGGAAGCGCAAATAAAAGATCCCTTGCTGCCTGTCGTAAAGAAGAGTAGCCTATGTGGCGACAGCGGGTTTCCTCTAAAAACAGTGTCAGAATGACCATATGTTTGACGTCCAATAGCCGATGATAAGATTAAAAATCAATGTGCTCTAGTGGCGTCGTTAAATAAAACAAACTTTACTTTTTTTTATAAGTTAATATAAAACTGAACACTTAGGCCGCCCCTGGTTTCGGTCACTGGCGGTGTCAGAGGTCGGCCCCTTGGAGTACGTTCCTGAACCTTCTTGTTTAACGACACCACTAGAGGAGATTAATTTTATTATCATCGGCTATTGGTTGTCAATCACTTGGTTAAAAAAATTCAGGCATGTTAATGCAAGACTACGGCGTTGATTGTTATTCTTGTTATATGTTTTCCCTCCAATCCCATCCCCGAGCAGAAACAGCAAAAAGTTTTAAAGGAGGGTACACAATGCTAATAAGGTAATTTGACATTTGGACGAGCGCGAGGAATTTAACACAGAATTTAGGAAATCACCGCCTATTTCGTACAATGGACGGCGGAGCACCGCGGTCGCTGTGTTGATACAACTAAGAAAACGGCCCGTATCATTTTAACAGACTGCCAAGCGCTGTTAGCCGCGTGCAAAGTTTGTCCTGCCTTTGTCCAGGCCTCGAGTTTCCGACTCTGTTTGCTCACTTTATGCTTACAGTTTATTCATCTTGTGAAAACACTTAGAAGGTGTTTTCCAACAATAAAGCTAATACGAAGAATCTCGGGTTTAAAATGACACACGAGTATCACCTTTTGGTTAGCGGTGTCACAGCGCTCGTTTAGATAACAAACACTTGATTATGTCCTCGATTCCTTTTGTCCGACAAAGGAAAATGCATTAAATTTGGTTGTGAATCGAAATGGTGAGAATATCGCCATTACGGTTTGTTCTTTTGTACTTTCCTCCACCGTTAATTACCGCCACTGTGCGCCTGGGCAAAGGAAGCTGGTCAGTTAGCGACAAGCTAATACTTTCCTTCAACAGAGGGCCCAAATAAATGATGCGTGGTTTACATAACGAGGGACGTAGACAAACACTACCACTGGTTCCAGACTAGGCGTCGTATTCACAATTTACTTACAATTTTCATACACACTATAGAAAGGACACAAGTAAACGAGCAGCAGGACACGGTTTCTATCGGTCTCACAGACACCCACAAGAAAAAGAAAAAAAATGGATGTGCATGTATTACTTTTATCTAACTACATATGTACCTACCTATTTACCTACCTACGTATTGGCCAACCTACCGATATACCCACCTGTCTGTCTGCGTATCTATCTATCTATCTATCTATCTATCTATCTGTCTGACTGCTTGTCTGTCTATATGTCTGACTGACTGTCTGTCTGTCTGTCTGTCTGTCTGTCTATCTATCTATATATCTGTCTGTCTTTCTCTCTGTCCGTCTTTCTCTCTGTCTGTCCGACTGTCTATTTAGTCATCTATCTCATTATATATTTGTCCGTCTGTCTTTCTGTCTATATGAGACATCTCTCTATCTGCATGTCTATCTACCTGCATATCTATCTATCCATCTATCTGTATGTCTGTCTTTCTCTCTGTCTGTCTGACTGTCTATTTAGTCATCTATCTCTCTCTATATATATATTTGTCCGTCTGTCTTTCTGTCTATATGAGACATCTCTCTATCTGCATGTCTATCTACCTGCATATCTATCTATCCATCTATCTGTATGTCTGTCTTTCTCTCTGTCTGTCTGACTGTCTATTTAGTCATCTATCTCTCTCTATATATACATTTGTCCGTCTGTCTTTCTGTCTATATGAGACATGTGTCTATCTGCATGTCTATCTACCTGCATATCTATCTATCCATCTATCTGTCTGTCTGTCTGTCTTTCTCTCTGTCTGTCTGACTGTCTATTTAGTCATCTATCTCTCTCTATATATATTTGTCCGTCTGTCTTTCTGTCTATATGAGACATCTCTCTATCTGCATGTCTATCTACCTGCATATCTATCTATCCATCTATCTGTCTGTCTGTCTGTCTGTCTCTCTGTCTGTCTGACTGTCTATTTAGTCATCTATCTCTCTCTATATATACATTTGTCCGTCTGTCTTTCTGTCTATATGAGACATCTCTCTATCTGCATGTCTATCTACCTGCATATCTATCTATCCATCTATCTGTATGTCTGTCTTTCTCTCTCTGTCTGTCTGACTGTCTATTTAGTCATCTATCTCTCTCTATATATATTTGTCCGTCTGTCTTTCTGTCTATATGAGACATCTCTCTATCTGCATGTCTATCTACCTGCATATCTATCTATCCATCTATCTGTCTGTCTGTCTGTCTCTCTCTGTCTGTCTGACTGTCTATTTAGTCATCTATCTCTCTCTATATATATTTGTCCGTCTGTCTTTCGGTCTATATGAGACATCTCTCTATCTGCATGTCTATCTACCTGCATATCTATCTATCCATCTATCTATCCATCTATCTGTCTGTCTGTCTTTCTCTCTGTCTGTCTGACTGTCTATTTAGTCATCTATCTCTCTCTATATATATTTGTCCGTCTGTCTTTCTGTCTATATGAGACATCTCTCTATCTGCATGTCTATCTACCTGCATATCTATCTATCCATCTATCTGTCTGTCTGTCTTTCTCTCTGTCAGTCTGACTGTCTATTTAGTCATCTATCTCTCTCTCTCTCTATATTTGTCCGTCTATCTTTCTGTCTATATGAAACATCTCTCTATCTGCATGTCTATCTACCTGCATATCTATCTATCCATCTATCTGTCTGTCTGTCTTTCTCCCTGTCTGTCTGACTGTCTATTTAGTCATCTATCTCTCTCTATATATATTTGTCCGTCTGTCTTTCTGTCTATATGAGACATCTCTCTATCTGCATGCCTATCTACATGCATATCTATCCATCTGTCTGTCTGTCTGTCTGTCTGTCTATCTATCTATATATCTGTCTGTCT